>NC_053150.1:38529562-38829562 GCF_016808335.1 Panicum virgatum
GCCAAAGTCATACCCTCGCGGAACTACTCGACAACCTTCGAGAAGTCGCAAATATTGATGATCTTTCGTTTCAACATGGTACTCCCCTCGCAACCGAGAGGGAAACTGGTTCCGAAGAAACTATTCTGGCTGACTACAACTCAAATTTGGAAAGCTTCTCGCCTGAACGTTTGGTTCCAGTCATCATCCAACAACCTGAAGCTAGTCAGCATGATCCAAACGAAGCCTTGGATCAGATTTCAGCAGATAATCTGACCCAAGATGCTCCACCAGATGAAGATGAAGCTACTCGCATAGCTCGCAGGGCAAGAAATCGACGTAAAGAGGAGTGCAGGGTTCATGCAGCTGAACGTGTTCGTCTTCCTCCGCGCAACCTCAATAACGAATTCAACAACGTCTCAGACCCGGTCTTCAGAACACCAATTGCTGCGATGACAGAAGCAACCCTGCGACTCATGACGATGCCCCGGAATCCAGAGATAGAACGAGTCATAAATCTCGCCAAGAACGCTGTTGAACAACTCGAGAGACAGAACCCGCTGTCCTCACTACACGGTACGCGATCAAGGGCTACTGCAACAGTCATACCTCAGGCAAGCCGTACCCCCGGAGGCCACCAGCGTCAACAACAACTGAAGCAGCAAAACCAAAGAAATCAAGAGGATCAAGAAGCCGCGAGCAGCCATCGCCCCAGGGGCGGCCAACCACCAGTAAACCAAGCCCCTGAGCCTCAGCCAAACCACAATAACAATAACCGCGGGAACAACAGGGAAGAGGTAGCCGATTCCATCATGGGCGCACGGGATATCATCAACGCAAGACGTAGAGCACAGCTTGCGGACAACTCCGATCACTTCCCCGCCCTCAGCAGAGTCTTCGACAACATCGAGTACCGAAAGGATTTCAAGCCGACAAACATCTAGAAGTACGACGGTAAGCAAGACCCTGCTCAATGGTTACGTTTATACTCGACCGCTGTTAGTGTTGTAGGAGGAGACACCAACACCAAGGTCCTCTACTTCCCGATGGCCCTGGAGCCCGCACCCCTCACATGGCTCGAAAGCTTGGCGCGCGAGTCCATACACTCGTGGGATGACCTCAAGAAGGCCTTCATCGACAACTTCCAAGGGTCGCTACATCGAGTAGCTACTCGACATGCCCTGTCCATATGCAAGCAGGAGCAAGGCAGGTCGATCAGATCCTACGTCAAGCGCTTCTTCGACACAAGAGCCACCATCCCCAACGTCGCTGACGATGACGTCATCGACTACTTCTAGAGCGGCATCACCGTTCAATCTCTGTACCGCGACTTCGGGTGTAATCACCCCAAATGGTGGTGGATTTACGAGACATGATGCAGCGCTGGGCAGATGAAGAAGAGCAAGAACGCAATCGCTTCCCGCGCCGCAACAACGACAACAATGGGAAGCGCCACAATGATCGTGGAGGGCCCAGCAACCAGCGAGATCCTGCGCATAAACGCAAGTCTGACGACATAGTCGGTACTATGGATTGCACCCCGCGTAGTAAGAAGGGAGACAAGCCGCAGGACCAGTTCGACAAGATTCTTCATAACAAGAGATGTCCAATCCACCCCAAGAGCAACCACTCGATGCGGGAGTGCACGATCCTGCGTAAATCCTTCCAGTCGGCACCTGCATACACCCCAAAAAAAACAGGACAAAGATGACAAAGACGACAAGAAAGACCACGATGGTTTCCAACAACAACAAAACGTCGTCAATGTCATATTCGGAGGAGATCCCAGCTTCTCCAAGCGAGCTCAAAAGCTCCTACTCAGAGAGTTCCTCTCAGTCAAGCCAGCAATTCAGAGGCCACTGAAATACAGCAAGGTCCCCATTACCTTCTCCAGGGAAGATCAATGGACCAGCTTCTCTGAACCTAGAAAGTTCCCGCTAGTACTCGATCCAGTCGTCCAGGGCTCCAATCTTACTCGAGTACTCATTGACGGCGGAAGTGGGCTCAACCTAATCTTTGCAAGTACTTTGGCAAAGATGGGCCTCAACTACATGAGTCTGCTTACTCCAAGCAAAGCTCCATTCTACGGCATCGTCCCTGGGAATTCCTTTACGCCAATCGGCTCGGTTACTCTCCCAGTTACATTTGGTACAGAACAGAACTTTCGGACAGAATACATCAAGTTCGAAGTAGCCGACTTCGAATCTTCCTACCATGCTATCTTGGGAAGACCTGCACTAGCCAAGTTCATGGCAGTACCACACTATGTCTACCTGCTCCTCAAAATGCCAGGCAACACAGGAGTCATTTCACTACGTAGAGACCTCCTCAAGTCTTTCGAGTGTGACAAGAAAGCAATAGATCATGCGGCCACAATCCGGGTCCCTAGTTCTGTGAGCGAAATACTTGCTGCTGCTAAGGAACTCTCACTCAAGGAGCTGATGCCTTCCAAGAAGCCAAGCCAATCATCGGTTAAACCAACCGGTGATGTGGGCACCAAGACTATCCAGTTACAAGAGGGAGACGACTCTAAAACAGCCATCATCGGAGCAAGACTGGGTGATAAATAAGAACTCGAGCTCGTCAACTTCCTTAGGGCCAACCGAGATGCATTTGCATGGAAACCAGCAGATATGCCAGGGGTGCCCAAGGAGTTGATCGAGCATGCCTTGAAGGTCGACCCTAAAGCCATACCAAAGAAGCAACGGTTACGGCGTTTCTCACCGGACAAGCGAGAAGCCATCAAGAAAGAGCTGGCAAAACTACTCGCAGCAGGGTTCATCAAGGAAGTCTATCATCCCGAATGGCTGGCTAAACTTGTGCTCGTCCAGAAGAAGAACAACAACGAGTGGAGGATGTGTGTCGACTACACCGATCTCAACAAGCACAGCCCAAAGGATCCTTTTGGGCTACCACACATTGATCAAGTAATCGACTCGACAACAGGATGTGTCCTGTTGTCCTTCCTCGACTGCTACTCAAGGTACCATCAGATCGCCCTAAAAGAAGAAGACTAAATCAAGACGGTCTTCATCACCCCTTATGGAGCATACGCCTACAAGACCATGTCCTTCAGGTTGAAGAACGCTGGTGCTACTTACCAGCGTGCGATACAGCTGTGCTTCTCCGACCAGCTACATCGCAATGTTGAAGCCTATGTTGACGATGTTGTTGTCAAAACCAAGACCCAGGATCAATATATTACTGACTTGGAAGATACCTTCAACAGCCTCCGAAAGTTCCGTTGGAAGCTCAACCCATCCAAGTGCATCTTTGGCGTACCCTCTGGAAAACTACTCGGATTCATCATTAGTAACCGAGGAATTGAAGCCAATCCAGAGAAGATCAACGCCATCATGGCCATGGATGCCCCAGCTACCATCAAGGACGTCCAAAAGCTTACCGGCTGTATGACAGCTTTGAATAGATTCTTGTCCACGCTTGGCGAACGGGGCTTACCCTTCTTCAAGCTCTTGAAGAGACAAGATAAATTCGAATGGACTACAGAAGCCGCGGAAGCACTCGAAAACCTCTAGCATCACCTCCAGTCACCACCGGTTCTGACAGCTCCATTACCTGGCGAAGAACTACTCCTCTACATCGCTGCGACTACTCATGTATTCAATATGGCGATAGTTGTCGAACGCCCGGAGGAAGGCCATGCCTATGGCGTTCAGAGACCAGTCTACACTCTCTGAATCAAAGGTTAGATATCCATCAATTAAGAAACTTCTGTATGGAATTCTAATCACCTCCAGGAAACTCCGGCATTACTTCGATGAGTACAAGATCTCAGTAATAACTGACTTCCCATTGGGGGATATACTCCACAATCAGGATGCCACTGGACGGATTTCAAAGTGGGCAGTTGAACTGGGAGCCTTGGAAATCAACTTCAAGCCAAGAACAACAATCAAGTCACAGACACTAGTCGACTTCTTAGCTGAATGGCGGGAAAATCAGATCCCAGCACCTCACAATGTTCCGAGCATTGGGTAATGTACTTTGACAGCTCACTCAAGCTCGACGGAGGCGGCGCCGGAGTTCTATTCATCTCCCCCAAGGGAGAGCAATTGAAATATGTGTTCCAAATCCTGTTCAAGGTTTCCAACAATGAAGCTGAATACGAGACGCTGCTACATGGTCTCCGACTAGCAGTTTCTCTTGGCATCAAGCGACTACTCGTTTACGGCGATTCTCTACTCGTTGTCCAACAAGTCAATAAGGAATGGGATATCAACAAGGATACCATGGACACATATGTTGAAGAAATTAGAAAGCTCAAAAACAAGTTCTCCGGATTGGAAATCCACCACGTCGATCGCGACAATGTGGGAGCCGATGTCCTTTCCAAACTTGGATCTACTCGAGCAGCTGTTCCACTGGGAGTTTTTGTCCATGAACTTCATCACCCATCAGTTAAGGCACAAAGCCAACAAGCCACTGACACGGAGGCCCCGGCCACAGTCAGAGAAGTACTGATGATTGAAGAAGATTGGCGGACTCAGTTTATCGACTTCATCAAGGAGTTCAAGCTTCCACCACATGTTGATCCTAAAAGCGCTGAAGCTGCCCGCATCATCAGGTGTAGCAAGGGTTTGGTCCTCGTTGGCGACAACCTATACAAGCGCTATGCTTCAGGCATCCTCATGAAGTGTGTTACCCTTAAAGAAGGAAAAGACATCCTCCGAGAAATACACGAAGGAGTTTGCGGCAATCACGCTGCATCAAGGACACTAGTCGGCAAGGCGTATAGGTCAGGATTCTTCTAGCCAACAGCTGTTTCGGACGCAGAAGACCTGGTCAGACGGTGCCCTGGCTGCCAATTCTTTGGCAAGAAGACTCACGTCCCAGCACATAACTTGATAACAATCCCTCCATCATGGTCGTTCGCCTGTTGGAGTTTGGACATGATCGGACTATTAACCGTAGCTCCAGGAGGATTCAATCATGTGCTGGTAGTAGTCGACAAGTTCACCAAATGGATTGAATACAAGCCCATTGTCAAGATTTCATCCGATAGAGCAGTGGATTTCATCTATGATATTATCCACCGATTCGGCTTTCCTCACACCATCATTATAGATCTTGGTTCTAACTTTACGTCACAATCTTTTTGGGATTTCTGTGACAACTCCTGCATCGAGGTCAAATATGCCTCAGTAGCTCATCCCCGGGCAAACGGACAAGTTGAGTGAATCAATGGTTTAGTACTCAATGGCTTGAAGAAGAGACTCTACGATGCCAACACCAAGAAAGGTGGTAAGTGGATTCAAGAACTTCCTCATATAGTTTGGGGGCTGCAAACCCAGCCTAGCAAAGCAACTAGACAATCTCCTTTCTTTCTCACCTACAGGTCAGAGGCCATACTACCAGCAGACATCATGTGGAGATCTCCAAGAGTGGAAGCTTATCAAGAAGGAGAAGCAGATGAAGCTCGACAACTCGAGTTAGATTCAGTCGAAGAGGTCAGAGTCAAAATTCTAACTCAATTGGCTAGATATCTTCAAGGAGTCAGACGCTACCATGACCGCAACGTCCAGCAAAGATCCTTCAGCATTGGAGATCTAGTTCTACGAAGGATCCAGGATGAGACAGGACTGCACAAGCTAAATTCCAGATGGGAAGGACCATTTAGCGTGACCAAGGTTACAAGACCAGGATCATACAGAATCACTGATGCAGATGGCAATGAGGTACCGAATTCCTGGAATATTGAGCACTTGCGCAAGTTCTACCCTTGAACCAAGCAATATGGTGACGTCAGTTGATTTCTTTAATAAAGCAAGGGTCTTTACTGGCATATCGACTACATTAAAGCAATTTCTCTAGCTGACAGCATCACCAGTCCAGGATAGCTTACACAGTTCTCCATCAGGATAACTACACAAGTCGTATCCTTGTCCTTAATATAAGGGTGCAACCTACTCACCTAGCTCGAGAAGGTGTATGGATACCTTTACTAGGTGTCCATCTTGGGTAACTCGACGGAGTTCATCCTAATAGGTCAACTATAAAGAACTCCAGCCTTGCTGTAAAGGCAAAACTACTCACTCGCTCGAGTATGTTATGGATACTACTATATTTTGTCCATCTTAGGCAACCCTAATAGGTCAATCTTTGTAGTTACTCCAGTCTACAAGTTAGACACCTTACTCACCTCGCTTGAGTAAGTTTTGGATATCTTTCTGGCATTTACGTCTTGAATAGCCCGACGGGGTTCATACCTAACAGTTTTGCCTTAAGGATTATTCCAGTCCTTGATTAAAAGACACCTTACTCGCCTTGCTCGAGTAATTTTTGGATATCCCTTTGACATTTATGTCTTGGGCAACCCGACGGGGTTCGTACCTAACAGTTTTGTCTTATGGATTACTCCTGACCTTGGTTGGGACACACTACTCGCTTCCTCGAGTAGTTTATGGATATATTTACAAGTTTCTCTACCTGGGTAGTTCGACGGGACTCACCCTAAATGATTAACTTCAAGGATTACTCCATTCGAGTATTCTACTTGCTTAATGAATTAGTTTGTACTTATCTTACGGTATCAGATAATGCTTCTAAAGACACACCAACAGGATACAAATTATGAACATTGATAAGAACCCAATGAAGATTACAAGAGTTGTTATAAGCAGTCTACTCTGCCATGTTCTTCAGAATTTCCTCAGCAATCACTTCTGATTCCTTACAATAGTCCCGGAACTTTTCATCGGAACAAGTGGGAGATATTCCTTTAGCTATAGGAGCTAAGTTGAAGTGAGGCAAATAAGATTTGACAACTCCTATTATGTGGGTCAGGTAATTCTTGGAGGTAGCCGCCATGACATCAAAAATTTTGTGGGGTGTTTCCTCTAAATGCTCCACCAAGGACTTGGTATTCGACGACTCCTCTTCAGAACCAACCACATCCACAAGAGCTTGAGCTGCTGATACTAGTCGAGTATGGTCTTATGGAGAACCTGATGCAAGATTTTTTTCAGTAATTATTATAGACAAAGCAAAGTCAAAGCAAAAGATTGGATACTTACAGGCTTGGGCAGTTTGCAATTGCTTTTGAAGTCTGGAATTTTCTTCCTGAAGCCTTGATCTTTCTTCTCAAGATTTGTGATCTGGCGCTTCATATCACAAATCTCTAGATGATGCTGTCGATTTGCTTCATAGAGCTTATTATGAGCAGCGAGGGATTCATCCAGTCGTTTGGAAATCATGGCTTTTTGCACCTCTAAGGTTTTCCGATTGTCTACAGTCTTATACAGAGCATGAGACTTCAGGAAGGAGCAATTGGCTACATCCTGGGACATACAAGGCAAGACTGGTTAGACCTCAACAACTACTCGACGAAGACAAGTAGTGGCACAGGGCTAACCTTGGTAAATTTAAAGCTCCACTACATACAGTCTGCCAATTTCTTCATGTTGTCTAGAGACAACAGTGGATCATCAAATAGTTCTTTTCCCAACTCCTCCTGGGTTGACTGAGGCATAGACTGGAAAGGCACTAGTCGAACAGCAGGACCTTTCGACCCTTCAGCTCCACTACTTCCAGACCCACCAGCTCTGGAGGCTCCTTCAGCAGCCGCAGGAGTATGTTCAGGTGCTTCAGGGTTTGGCTCGCTTGATTTTTCAGGTGTGTTTACATTTGGCAAAATGGCAGCTGGGGTCTGGATCAACCCAATTACAGGTGACTCGGGGCTGATCGGCTAGTTCCTTCTGAACCACTCGACACCCAGTTGCGGAAGTCTTGAACTTGATTTTTCTCATGCGCCGGAAGATGTTGGATCCTAGCAAAGCAAGATTCTGAATAAGAAAGCTGAGGCAAACATGATAAAATCAATAGAATATTATATACTTACTGGCCGGCATCAAGACGAGGAACTTTTCTCTGCAATATGGATCCGGGAGTCTGTCAGACCCGGGGCAGCGGGACTGCTTATAGGCATAGAATGTTCTAGAGTAAGGGATAGCTCATGGATATACCTTACCTCTCTTGTAAAACTACCCGAATAGGCATAGAACTAGCTGCAGTACAAAGGAAACTACCTGATTGTATTGTAGTAGGACTCCAACTGTACTCGGCTAGGACTTTCCATGTAACCCTGTCCCCCAGGATATATAAGGGCGGACTGGGACCCCCTCCAAACATCATCAACACCTAAGGCAATACAAACCACCACACAGGATGTAGGGTATTATGCAACTCGCGGCCCGAACCTATCTAAATCTTTGTGTTCCTTTCACCATCGAGTTCCAGAGCAGTCGATCCCTACCTACAAACCCTACTGCTAAGGGTATCCCTGAGCAGGCTTAGCGGTAAACACCGACAGCTGACGCGCCAGGTAGGGGATTCGGTGAGTTCATTAGCGAATTCGATGGCCAGATCAAGCGACGCCAACAACGTGCCAGAAGGCACAACCCTCGTTTTCGGTGCCTGGGCTTGCATGGCTGACGGAATGGGAGGCTTCTCCAGCCACCTTGTCACGCCTAATTCGCCCAAATCGAAAAACCACTCCCAACTCACTTGCATCCGCAAGTCTGCGGATCTCAACGAGAAAAGAGTTCCACCCGAACTCGACTCGGACAACCCAGAAAACGTGACAACTCTAAACCGAACTCTTGGTTTGGCCAAGTTTGACACAAATTCTGATTCTGAAAAGCCTCACTTTTCTAAAACTCTTGGAAAATACCTGGCTCATCTGAAAACGATCAAACGCCCTAAGATCAAAAACTCAGAACTACTCGCCGGAGTAGATCAAGTTTCACAATCAATCGAGGGCTGCATCAAACTTGCAGAAACTGCTCTTGGCACATCTACGTAGCAACAGATCCCTAAAGCATTTAACCCACCACAGAAGAGCTCGGGTGATATGCTCGCAGGGATCGATTGAGTGAGTTCGAAGCTGACCGACTACATTAAGGTGGCTGAAAGCACTCTGCAAAACAAAGAGCAGAAAGTGGAAGGAGGAATCTGCGGGGGAGCTGGTGAGACAAACCCCCGGCTTGTTCGGATGGGACCGTCTATCCCCAGGATACCTCAGAGCCCTTCACCGAAACCTGCTCACACTCGGACTCCGAAACTAGTCGAGTCAAAGTTCGACCAGGACTTCGACCGTTTCATGAACGGTCTCGAGAACTTGGAACCATTCGACGATCTCGAAGATTGGCCAGACAATGTCGAGCTGTTCATGGATGCTATGACCAAACCAATCGAGCATGTTGACGCTCTTTGGAAACTGGCCAAGCTTAAAAAGGGAAAAGCCAAAGCTCCAGAACAATCCAGTAATTCAATCTATGACAAACTCTGGTGTAATTGTTTAGCAAGTTCTCATATCTTGAGACAAATGAAGCATGAACTTTTTCTTTAGCCTTGAGAGCTTTGATTTCTTCATTTTGTTTAGTGACATATTCTTGTTGATTATGGAGAAGTGTCATCATCTCACTAATTTCATCGGTTTCAACATCGGATTCATCATTGGAGGAGGATTCATCACTTACATCGTTATTACCTAGTGCCATAAGACACATGGGAGGTGGTGATGATCTCCGAGGGTGATGGGTGGTGGAGCTCTTGGAATTTTTCCTGTGACTTGAGCTTTCACCACTTTTCTTGGGCTTGTAGATGGCGGAGAGAGCTTGAGATCTTGATTTGTTCTTTCTCCTTGCCATCTTCTCCATCCCAACCGCACTCCCTCTAATGAGAGTTTTGTACCCAAGCTCATAGAGCTCATGTATGTGCTCGGCAATCTTGCGGTGATGGTATAGCACGGCCCTTGGATATTCTTCATCGCTTGAACTTGATTCATCATCACTCTCATCCTCTTCTTCTTCACTTGAGCTTGATGAGTCTTGTTGCCTTGGTTGATTTTAGCATGAATGCTTGGCGGCAAGACTTTTGCGGCTTGAAGAAGAGGTGGACTCTTGCTTCCTCTTTGTCATTCCCATACTATACTCATGGGCAATGATTTGATTGATGACTTGGTTGGGTGTGAACTTGACCAAGTCTTCTTTTTGCAAGAGTGTGTTGATGATGTCATAATTGGGCTTGCGAAGGCTTCGGAGGATCTTGTGGTTAATTTCTTCATCTTTAACTTGATTGAGACCTAAGGCATTGATTTCATTGACAAGAGTATTTAATCGTGAGTACATGTCATGAGCATTTTCATTGGGAAGTTGCTTAAAGCTACTAAGCTCCTCGCCGAGAATATAATATTTTTGATTGGCAACATCCTTTGTGCCCTCATGATTCTCGACAATTTGCTTCCATAGCTTATCAGCATTTTCATTAGCAAATACACGATTAAACACACTATCACATAGAGAAGACAATAGAATTGATTTTGCAATGGCATCATATTGTCTCTCGGCCTTAGTCTCATTTTTCTTGCCTAATTCGGTGACACGCCAAACATCAAGCCCACAGGCTTGGAGATGTTCTTGCATAAGCACTTTCCATCGTGAAAAACCCGTGCCATTGAAAAACGGAGCCCTATCGGTACTCATCCCTTCCCAAGACATGATACTCACTCGACGGTGAAGTCGACGGGTCTCCTATGAGCTTTCTCACAAATTTACCAATGGAATTGGCTAATCCTCGTAAGAGGTGTGAGACCAAGCTCTGATACCAATTGTAAGGATCACCGGGGTGTCCGACCCTAGAGGGGGAGGGGGTGAATAGGGCCGCTAATCGCTTTCTATCCTAGGGCTCAATCTATTTGCATAAGATAAACCTAACACGTCCTACACATGTTAGTTATGACTAAGGTTTATCTATGCTACTCTCTACTTACCCCTAAAAGAATTGCAACCTATAGTCAATCCTAATCAAACTAACTAGGAAAGTAAAGGAACGCAAGATAGAGCAAATACGGAAACGTAATACGGTAAGTAAAGAGGTAAGAGAGAGAATATGCAAACTCCCGTGAAGACACCAAGACACACGATTTAACGTGGTTCGGTTAGGACACCAAGTCCCTCACTACGTCCACAGCCACTTTTCCAACACGAACAAGTGTGATGCCGAGTCTCTTCGCTTGATCACCATCTTGCGTTCGCCACCAAGGCTTCCGGCAAGCAAAGGCTAAGTGGCACTAAGTCACCAAGACAAGGCCACTGCCACCGTCTCTCTCAAAGCGTCACCAACGGCACCATCTTCACTATTGGAGCTTCTCACCAAGAGGGGTCTCCTTCCCTGCACAAAGTGTTGTTGCCGCTCCACACCAAGTCGGAGGGTCACACGACGAGTACACGGTTGCTTGCCGCAGCAAGACTTTGCTCAAGGGAGCTCTCGCAAGAACTAATCCCTATACAAGTGCACAAAGCACTCTCTCAAAGCTTCTCACAAGCTAGATATGACACTAAGCTTTGCTAGGATGGTTGGAGATGTTAGTTTGCTTGGGCAACACTTCCTTCAACTTTTCTGGCATCCAACATTATGCTGCAACCGGCCTTGGGGGTATATATAGCCCACACACCCCAAAAGAGCCGTTGGATAAGTGGCTGACAAAAAGCGCTATCACCGGTTAAACCGATGATCCACTTTGTGTCATCACCAGTTTAACCGGTGAGCACCTTTTTCCAACTAGCCGTTATACTTCAACGGCTACCTTAATCAACCGACGTAATCAACTGGTGAAAGTATCTTCATTGCCGGTTTAACCGGTGCATGTAACTGTTGTGGCGGAACCGCCTGACATAAACCGGCTTAAGTGCGCTAACCATCATTGCAAAGGCAATTAGGTTTAATTTGCACAGCAGACGGAGCACATCAGAGGTCCGTCGGGTAAATTCCCGATAAAACCACTTAAACCTGGATCGAACAAAGCAGCATAACTCACGCAAAGGCGAGTCTAGAGATTACAACATTACACCATAAATTACAACACAGAGAGTTTAACATAATTTTTAGGATTACAAACCAAGTTCCACACTTAACAAAGTGCTTTGTAATGCCAACATAAAAGAAATTCACCAAAATCCTTTATTTTAGTAGAAAGTAAACACGAGAACTAATGACGATAGGGGTGTCACAATGAAGCCCGCTTCATGACATCACTCGCTCTTGTCATCGTTGGCCGGGGACGCTTCCCATTCCAAGGACCAACTAGGAGGGAGAGTGCAAGGCCAGGTCAAACTGGCAATCATATCCTCAAAGGTTTCACCTGAAACAAATTATAGCCACAAGCAAGGCTGAGTATTCTAATACTCAGCAAGGCTTACCCGACTGAGGGTATACTTAGCCCACTATCTAGACATGCAAGGCCTTTGGCATGAGGGGTTTATTTTGCCGAAAAAGCGATAGAGTGTAGGTCCTTACTTTCAATTTTAGCTTCAAGGTTCTAGTTCAATTAATCTTTCTAAGTGAGCATCTATCCAACAGCATACATGGTGAGAAATATTTATCTTTCATCAGTCAACCATATTCATCATCATCATCATCATATTTCACTTCTTACTCTATGTGGCAAAAGGGTTAAGCAGTCCCAATGTCCGTGAGAGGCGGACGATTCGAATCGAATTTGTTAACCTTGCAAGGCAGACCTAAACACACGTCACGTGGTTACTCCCAGAGTCACACGTGCAACATTTCCCCTTTCTTTCCGGGTTGTGGATCAGGGTCACCGTCCTCGACTACAGAGTACGACGACTCTGCACCCGCATGTGTGCGCATGAGAAATGACGTTCAAAGAAGGTGAAAGTAAAGTCCACTTGCCGGGCCAATCAGGTACTTATGCTTACCGATTACCATATTTCTCGGCATGTGGTTAGTACGTTCAAATGCTTAACCACCACTACCACACACTGCGGCCTTATCAAATTTCTCTAAACAGACGGGGCATCACAAGTACCACAGCCCCGCCCGTAGGCCTTATAGTTGCAGCAGGTAGTAAACATCCAACTCCTATAATTCTCGCGAGTGACAGGAAATCACTCGACTTCTACCGAACCATTAGCATAGCCAACAAGCGACCTACACATACTAGTGTTTAAGCATTGGTACCTAGGATCATGCAACTAAGGTTCCAATCAACTCCTGTAACTTAAATGCACAAGTAGATAGGAACAATAATAAGTTGCATAATTTAAAATAGAAAGACATGCTCCGGGGCTTGCCTTCCTGGGCGTAACTAGTTCTGGGCTCTTCCGAAATCGGGTCCGGGTCTTCACTAGCTTCAATTAGATTCACTTGAGCTTCACGCTGCTCACACTCGGACTCGAGCACCAGTTCGTACGTTCCGTCAGCGAGAGTAGTAGTATCTATATGAAATGCACATGGGTGAGTTGTTGTGATGATAATAATTTATAACTTGCTTCACTATAAAGTTGTAATGCAAACAAAACCCGAAGTTAAAAAGTGAAACACTTTCATTCATATTTTACTGGGCAATCGTTTATAGAGTAAAATCTAATATGTTTTAGTTCATAAAAGAATCTAGGGTTGAGTTTCAACACTTCATAAGTTAGAAATAGTTTCAGCAACTACAACATTTACACAAATTAAACTACAACATTTTTGAATCTCAAATTTTTACAGAGGGATCTACATACGATTCTAAACACTCTTTAAATTTATCAAAATTTTTCTAGACATAAAACAGGAGTCATAAAATTGACAAATTTAGTTCACATATAACAAGACTAATTAGTACAGAGAGTTACAAAGTGTATTTGGCTCTCAAAATTTTTATGCTAGCTTATATTCTGAATAATAAGCCGTGTTAAAAAATTTAGATTTTTCCAGATGCAACAACTATTTATCACAATATATCACCATTTTTAAGGATTAATTCACAGAGCTTGCTACACAAATCTACAAATAATGAAATTTGGAAAGTGGTGTTCATTTAGTATTGTAAATACACATAAAAATTTTCATTCACATAACTATATCAGAACATCCAGAAATAAAAAGTAAATTATTCTACTAGATCTAGCCAAAACTAGGGTTCCATCTAGTTACATGTGTTAACTGGTGCTAAAATTTTTACACAAAGCTAAGCATGGCATGAAGTAGCTACCAGCAAAAAATCACCGATAGATGCAAAGTAGAACTCCTAGAATAATTATAGCCCATGTAATCTAATCTTTTTCCTAGATTAAAATATAGACAGAAAATAAAAATGTGCATGTAATGAATGTCGTAGATCTAGTAACAAGGAACTCAAATCAATTGAGTTTGCATTTTTCTGGATTTTCTATGAATTTATATCGATTTTACAAGTTCACTACTTTGGAAAATAAAAAGGGGAAAAGATCTTTTTGCGCAGAGGCCCCTGGAAGAAGTGTTTTCCTCGCAGATACGCCCCTGGCCGGAGTTTGAAGTAGGGGAGGCGGCGGGCGGCCGAAATCCGACGTGGGGGCTCACCAGAGGCGTGGGAGAAGTGGGGGAGAAGCTCCACGGCGTCGAGAGGAACCCAGGGGTGGGCTCGGTTGGGGCTAGGGGTGGCCGGGAGGGCCCCCTCCGCGGAGCAGGAGCTCCAGCGGCGGCGGTTGGTGGCGGCGGCGGCGGTCTGGCGGGTCGGGGAGCACCAGCGGAGCGTGAGGGAGCTAGCTGCGGGGTCGGTTGGGCGCGAGGAAGGGCTGAGGAGGGTGCTCCGCGGCGGCCTAGGGGGCGGCGGCGGCCATGGTGGCGGCGGCGGCCGTTACCGGCAGAGGGGCTCGCAGAGCTTGGCGCTCGCGCTCAGGAATGGAAAGAGAGAAGGGTGAGGACGTCGGGGAGCTCGCGGGAAGGGTCATCGGCCGGGTCGTCACGGCGTCGCCGTGGCGGTTCGGCGGCCATCCTCGGCGTGTGCGCAGGGGGTGGTGCCGCATGGCGAGGTCGAGCGGAATGGAGGGGACCGGTTTGGGCGAACCCGGTGGTGGGGAGGCGGTCTGGCCGGGGAGGCGGCCCGTGGCCGGCGGCTCGGCCGGCCGGCGCAGAACAGGTGAGGGAGAGAGAGAAGAGAGAGAGAAAGTAGAGAGAGAGAGAGATTTGACTGGTTCAAATTCGAATTTTTCTCAAAAAATTCTTTTGAAACAAGGAAAACTTTGAATAAGAAAGTTGTAGAGAATTTTAAAACCTACAACTTTTATTTCAGGAAAAAGTTTATTCGAGCAATGGTTTAAAAGTTATTTTAAATTTCCAAAAACTATAATTCAAATAACTTATCATTTCATGTGATTTTTGCCACTTGTACCCCTAGAGTTCAACTAGACATTTACTAATCTTTTCAGGGTGAACATGTCTATTCATTTTCATATGCCTATTTGCATTGGTGTGAAAGTTATTTGAAATTTCTCACCACTAGAATTTGAATGCTTAGTTAATTAAAATTTTTGAATTTGAAAGTGGTCTTTTACGTAAACTTGTATAGCACACAACTATAAGTGTGAGTTTTGCTACAATTGTCATGACAAGTTGAGCGTGAAAGTTTACAAATATTAAAGGAACAAAATTTAAATCCACACATACATATGTACACATACACATATGTTATTTTCCAAAAAGAAATGCATAATTTGACTTTCTCTTGTTTATTAAGCATGAAACCACATTTAATATTTCTTGCTTAGCATTTTAAAACTCGGAGATATCACAACTGTCCCAGAGTTCCCGAAAACTAACTCTCTGGACAACTACACCGACGTTCACTTTGCCTTGATCGCCGGTTTAACCGGTGCCTGTAAAACTCCTGCTGCTACTTCGGCCTCCAAGTCCATTACACCGGTGAGTGTAAAACACCCAACGCCGGTTAATCCGGTGCCAAACCCTAGCTCACAGCTTCTGTGTTCATTGCACCGATGAGTGCAATTTGCTTATCATCGGTTTAACCGGTGATAGCAAATTGTCTTCGTTTTGATCTTTTCGACTTGGATTTCTTCACGATCTCTTCAATTCTTGTCCTTTGGACCGAAGAGGTGCGGCCCTTCAGGTCTAGCTACGTCTATCTTCTCTTTGTCATCACTTGAACCTAAAAGCCTGAGAATTGTCATCTTAACAATCATATTAGTCCAAGTGTTGTGTTGTCTATATCAATCACCAAAACATTATATTGAAATATGGCATGGGAGGCCATTTTCGCTACACCTGGATCAAGGAGCGTGAGGGGCTAACTCCTACTCAATCATGGCTACACTGGATGAACGAGAATGCCCTCCGTGTAGAGATGGGCGTCCCACTTCTCGCTCACCCAAAGCACACATACTCTAAAATTGGTGGGCTAACCGACTCCGAATCTGAGTACTCTTCCAATCCGGAGGACCAACTGGATGACCTAATCCAGTACAGTAAACAAGTCGAGTCCAACTCGGCTAAGAATCTCAAGTCCGATCAGGACTCCCTCCCTAACTTGGTTATATATGCAATGCTGCAAGGACGGACAGTGCATCTTAGGAAGGCACAAGATCCCAACGCTTCCACCTCACAGCCAGCAGATCTGCCCTACCAACAGAGCACTCCTTTAGACCCGTCCTCAAGCAAACAAGACCAAGAAGTTTAAGACATCTGCCATGAAATCCTCATGGTTCGTATCTCCGAAGAACCTAAGGGCGATCCCACGGAGCATCTCAACCTCGACGACTACAATTCTGAGGACTTCGACGAGTACCTTTCTGACAACATGGAAACTACTCTTCCCACAATCATTGAAGCCCAAGCTACTACCAAGGAAGATCTATCCGCTCCACCCCCAGCAGTGACCGTCACAATCCAACTGGAAGAGTAGCATCCTGCAGAAGATCTCTACGAACGTCGTCGCCAGCTCAACCAGAAGAGGGCGTTCAGGCGTCAGCACCTCGCTAACACCCTACAAGAACAACATGGCGACAACTACGACTATTCCAACTACGACCTCCGCAGCGTGATCAACATTGGGCGCGATGCATGCAACATCATCATCTCAAGGAGAAAGGAATGGGAGGAAGTCGAGGCGTACAGCCCTTCTTCCAACTACCGCATCCCGCCAAAGGCTTCTACATCCTTCAAGAAGCACAAGCCGGTAACCACCAGTACCCATCCTCAGGGTAAACCACGCACCCTGCACCAGGGTGAATCATCTCAGGGTGGCAATAGGTTCAACAAAGTACTGCTACGCAAGTGCTTTATCCACCCAAAGAGCTCTCACACGATCTTCCAGTGTGACTCACTCCGCAAGGCCCTTGGGGCACCTCTCCTGAAGGATACCCTTCCACAAATCTAGTCGACCCCTATACTGACTAGTACTATCTTTGAATAAGTTTAATTCAGTCATTTAAACCATTGCTCACGTCCAACGAGCAAGGGGTAGGTCTTAAGAGTCAGAGTCTGTTACTTTACAGTTATTGTAACTTCGACAAATCCAAATAAAGTTGATTTTCCTACATCGACTACTTGGCTCTCGCTCACGTGACCCATACCCCATCTCGAAAATCTTGCTCAGCATTAGAGTAGCTATCGAGTAGTTCTAATGGTTCTTACTCGAGTACTTTTTGCGACATTTACGTCTTGGGCAACCCGACGGGGATCGTACCTAACAGTTCTGTCCTAAAAGACACTCTAGTCCTCCGGTAGGACACCCTACTCACTGGCTCGAGTAGGTCTTGCATACTCTTTTGGCACCTTCATCTTGGGCAACCCGATGGGGTTAGTACCTAACAGACTTGCCCAAGAGTTACTCCAGTTCTTGGTCAAAAGGACACCTTACTCGCCTCATTCGAGTAAGTTTTGGATATCTTTCTGACATTTACGTCTTAGGCAACCCGGCGGGGTTCGTACCTAACAGTTCTGTCCTAAAGATTACTCCAGTCCCTGGTTAAAGGGATACCTTACTCGCCTCGCTTGAGTAAGTTTTGGATATCTTTCTGACATTTACGCCTTGGACAACCCGACGGGGTTCATACCTAACAGTTTCATCCTAAAGATTACTCCAGTCCCTGGTTAAAGGGATACCTTACTCGCCTCGCTCGAGTAAGTTTTTGATATCCCTTCGACATTTACGTCTTGGGCAACCCGACGGGGTTCGTACCTAACAGTTGTGTCTTAAGGATTACTCCAGTCCTCAGGAAGGACACCTTATTCGTTCTGCTCGAGTAAGTTTGGGATATTTTTAGAATATTCACGTCTTGGTTAACTCGATGAAGTTCAATCATAACAGTCATATTCTAGAAATCAATCCAGTCCATTAATAGGACATACTACTCGATACGATCGAGTAGTTTGGGCCATTTTCATAAACACCTGCATACTATCTGGGTAACCAAACAAGGTCTATCCTAAATGGTCAACTACGAAAACCCCTCAAGGAGTACAGGTAAGTTCTTGATACTATAAAATAGGTTGACACAAGTTTCCCACTTGCTCAGTCTACTATGGGAGTCTTCGTTACAGAACCTTTTTGTCTCAAGTACTTGACGGGTATTACTCGCTTACTTGAGATACAAAAAGAGCTCCTGTTTTCCCGTAGCATTCTGATTAGTTGTCAAGAGCTGTTTTTCCTCCTATCTATCAGGGAACACCTTAAACTCCTAAATACTCTAAAAGAGTTCTCCCCCCGGTTTGGACAATGAAATCCATACTAGCTCCATGCTAATAGAAAAATTTCCTCCAAAAAAGGAAATCTATACTAAGCTACGACTTTTTTGCTCTTATGGTGCTGTTCTCACTTGGTTAATCCCGAGGGATTCAATCCTAACCAGGTAGCACCACGGTTTCAGTCCAGAACCATACAAACTCGATCCTATTCGAGAATACTATGCCTCCCAAGGCACCTATGGATACAATGAATCGTATCTACTATTATAACTGAGTGGGCGTGATGCTGCCTACACTCATGACCCTCGAGTACAATTACTCGACACATAAAGGGATTTCACAAATCCTAACAAGTACTTGACTTTACACAAATATTCAACATTTGTTCAAGCAGTACTTTTGGCTTATACGCCAACTCAATCACAAGAAAAGTTCAAGGAGACTCAGCCCAGCTCAAGGACACTATAATTTGATCAGCCACCCTGGAAGTTTCCGCCAAATATTGACGGAACTTATCATCAGTGCAGTCAGCCTTGGCTCCTTGTCCAAGAGCGTCCAGACGAGTGGTCGGCCAATAAGATTTCACCAGCCCAAGTACGTGACCTACGTACTGGCGGGTAATGTGGGAGACAAACCTCTCGAAGGCTCCTGGAACTTTGGGAAGCTTCCTGGCCAGTGTGAGTGTCTCATCTCCGTCCCTTTCCGGGATATCCATGGCCTCCGTTACCTCCAGGGCGGCATCTCTGACTTCTTTTAGCTCTATGAGCTCCCGCTGCATCGAGTCTCGAGACTCTGACAAAGTCTTGAGTTGTTGCAGCATCGACGCTGCCTCTCGGTCAGAGTCCTCCTTGATCTTCTTGAGCTTCTCTATTTTATCTGCGTTTTGGTACATAAGAATCTTTAAATCCAGTACCAAGCTTTCCTGAATCTCTAAAGATTTGGCACAAGCTGTGTACTCGATAGAAAAAAAAATCTTATAAACACTAAGCAGATCTACTAGTCGAGTGCATATTAAATGCTAAAGACTAACCTTTCTAAGATTGGGATAGCTTCTTCAGCTTCCCCTCCAGAGCAGTCTTCTTAGATGAGAGCGTCTTAACCCTCTCCTTGAGAGCATTCAGCTCTATCTCATCTGGAGACTGGACACCCTTTCTTCCCAATGCCTCCTGCAAAACAAAAGATCAGTATACTACTCGATCTATTCTAAAAAGTACTCGAAACATTCGACTACTTACCTCCAGCAGCTTGACAACTAGCTCCACCCTCTCTCTTGGCAAATTACTTCTCGATGTGACTTGGGAAGTACTCGCCACCACCTCAGTAATAGCCTTCTTGGGCACTTCCTCAACCCTCCCTATAGTATTCCCCGTGTTTTGGGAATCTAAAGGAAGAACATGCTACATATTCACACCAAGAGAAAATAAAAATATACTTTTTCCTACAAGGTGTTACAAGCTTACCTGCAGGGGTCTTCGCAGGCTGCTTATCATTGCCTCCCTCAGGAAGCTTTTCGCCTTCCCCTCTTTCTGGAAGCTTGCCGCTCCCACCATCCTCCGGGATTTCCTCATTGACCCTCTTAGAATTGGGCAAAGGAGAATCCCGAAGCATGGAGCTGACCATTGCCTCTATATCTTGAGCACTCATATCTAGAGTACTCGGGGGCTTCTCCACGTCTGATTGGGAAGCTGAGTTGCCCTCAGCCCCCACGTCTCCATCAATGACTACATCTCTGCAAAAACAAAGTAGTTAAAAACTACTAGACATAAAAGCAGACCTTATTCATACAAGTTCCAAGGAACTTATGAAGGAGCTCTTATCAGAGTGAGCCCTTTGATACCAAATTTGCGGGCAGGCTTTGTGATCACAGCCAGCTTACCCGCATCGACGATTTTATTTACATTGGAACTACTTGCTCAATGAGTAGCCCCGATCCCACTCGACGGGTCCACTATGGCGGAGGGGACAGTCTGTTCCACCGCATCATCATCCCCAGATACTGAGGTCCATGGCATCTTAGCTGCTGGACTTGGAAAAGCAAAAACACAAATCAAAACTTGCAAATCAATAACTAGAAAGTACTCGATTGCAAAACAACTAGCTACTTACCTGTCGCTAGTAGTGTGGGAGGAGCTGCTATGCTTCCTCGCCACTGACCGAGTACTCCTTAGGTGCTCGGTCTGGGTATCAGCACTCGAAGTGGGGCTGTGCTCCCCATCACTCCTTTCCCCAGATGCTGCTTCATCTGCACAACCAAGTCTAGACATCAGTACCGAAGCCTCATATGAGCATACTAAGATTTGATTAACAGATCGAGGAAATTGGAAGAACAAAAGGACGAATAAATGTCTGGTGGCGAAGGACTACTCTTAAAGTGCTCCACGTCCTCCTACAGAAAGCAAACCCTATCAGGTTCACACTAAGGTAAAGTACTAGATTTCTACGCATCGACTACTCTTATCAAGTACCTGCTTTGGAGGATTCCCAGCAGAAAATGTATCAGGAACAACTGGGATTTTCTTTACATTCTTCAGAAGTCGTTGTACTCGACTAAAAACTACATCATCCGAGATCTCTTCCTGCGAGAATCTTGATGGGTCAGTTGTTCCTTGGTACTGAAACCCAAGCGATTCCCGAGCCTGCAATGGCTGAATTCTTCGCTTCATCCAGTCAAATATGACTGCTTCCCCAGTTAACATATTTTGCCTCAGAACGGTAATTCGCTCAAGGAGTTGGGGGATCTGACTCTCGTCGACTGGTTTTTTATTCCATTCAGGCCACTGAATTGGAGGACCTGGAGTAATTGGTGGAAAGTTTCCTAACCGGTTCTCAACATAGAACCACTTGGATTTCCACTCGATTACTTTATTGCTAAGTTTATAAGAAATGTACTCTCTATCCTTCCATTGCCTAAACTGGAGACCCGCACCTCCTACTACATCTAAGACAAAGGAGTTGGGCTGCGGCTTCAAATGGAAAAGATAGCGGAAAAGCTCAAAATGGGGTTCGATGCCCAGAAAAGATTTGCACAAATGCACGAAGATAGAAATGTGAACAAAGGAATTGGGGGCCAAATGATGAAGCTAGATCCTGTAGTAGCGCAGGAGCTCCGAAAAGAAAGAAGAACAAGGAAACCCCAATCCCCGTTCTAAGTACGAGGTGAAAGCAACGATTCCCCCTGTATTTTCATACGGAAGATCTTTTCCCAAGGCTGGACGCCATTGGATAACAGATCTGGGAACTAAAAGACCCTGCGACACCAGAGAATCTAAGTCAGATTGAGAACACTTACTTGTGTTCCAACCCTCATCACGGGTTGGCTCTGCAGCCACACCCTTCCCCTTGGTCGCTTTCTTGGGGGCCATCCGGAAATCCACGGATCGCTTCACGCGCATACAATGGCGGAAATCCTAGGATGAGGACGGGGAGCGCAAGGGAAGCAAGAACAATAGATCTGGGGGCTCGAGAGCGAAAACAGATCTAAGGCAGTGAAAATAAATGGTGGCCGGAGGGGTAAAACCTAAGTTACCGTTTCATTTTATAATAGCGGTAACAACATGGTTACAACACCCAACAGGCCAACAGTCCGTTGCAAATTACAGAAAAAACGGGATTTTAAAGACACATTCCTTTTTTTGAAGATTACATTCTGGAAAAAGAAAACACTCATATCCCTACTCAACTACTTGACTTTCCTTTCCTTACCTGGGATTACATTCTAGAACAAGGACAAATACTCGACTCAATACAACTACTCGATATTACAACTCGAGTACTTCTTTCTGCTTTTACAAAATGACTTGGGCTCGCATGCATAATGCCTGGATCTCTTGGAGCTTCTAGTCGACATCTGCTGCAGCTAGATCGGCCCGAGGTCGTGACAAATTATAAACTTGTTATTCCCATCAAGGGAATAATGATACTCGTATTTTGGGAAAAAAAGTTTCAAGAGTATGGAGTCAGATTACAGTAATCACCTCGCAAGTCCTCTTGTAGCATCTTCTGGAGAAACTTCTCCTTCTCCCAAAATACGTTGTGGCAAGATTAAGCTTCCCCGTGAGAGATGTCAGTTCTTGGGCACCCAAAAACAGGCAACCCCAAGGATGTGACACAACAAGACTCAACCCAGTGACCCCAAATCTGCCTCATTGGAAGATGCAAGGACATGATGTCCAGCATGGATCCGATGAGAGCATTGGGGATGCAGGAGGAGGCAGCAGAGACTTCTCTTGTCACTCGCAAGTTCTCTTCTAGTATCTTTTTGTTGGAAAGAACTACACAAATCTCAGGAGGGCGAGAGCAAGAACACCAAAGAAAAGCCATGGACGCTACACTTTGGTGCTTCTGGCAAAGGCCTCCCCCCTGCCTTTTATAGCCACAAGGAGGCTTGCTGAAGGAGAACCCGTGACTCAACAGTACATGTTTCACGGACGCATTCATGGCAGCATTCACGGACACAGTCAAAGATGTAATAATGCAGATTCTCTAAACAGTAACGTCCCTTGTGGGCACTGAATAAAGAGCTGTACATCCCGGATTTTATTCCTAAAATTATTTCGGGTGCAATCAGTGTGGTGGACCCAAGATGAAAATGTCGTAAGAACACTCGAAGTAAACAATAAAAACTACTCGATAGCCGCTCCAGTGCAGAGCATGGCTTTCAGAGTGGTGTTTATAATGGGGTATTGGCTAGGTGAGCGAGAGCCAAGTCGTCGATTTATGAAGGAATCAACTTTTATTGGAAATTTGTCGAGATTACAGGAATTGTAAAATGACAGACTCTAACTCTTAAGACCTACCCCTTACTCGTAGGCGCGAGCAATGGTTTACATAACTGAATAAAATTGTTCGGGGGATAAACTTAGTCGATACGACAGTCGACTAGATTATTGGTAAGGTCTCCTTTAGGAGTGGTGCCCCAAGGGCCTTGCGGAGTGAGTTGCACTCGAAGATAATATGAGAGCTCTTAGGGTGCATGAAGCACTTTCGTAGGAGCATCTTGTTGATCCTGTCTCTGCCCTGAGATGTTTCTCCATGATGTGGGGTGCGCGGTTTACCCTGGGGACGGGTACTTGCCGGCTTGTGCTTCTTGAAGGCTGCTGAAGCCTTTGATGGGATGCGGTAGTTGGAAAAAGGGTTGTACGCTTCTATTTCCTCACGCTCCTTCCTCCTTGAGATGATAACATTGCGTGCACCGCGACCAACATTGATCATGTTGCGGAGGTCGCAGTTGGAGTAGTCGTAATTGTCACCTTGTTGTTCCTGCTGGCTGTTGGCGAGGCGCTGACTCCTAAAAGCCCTCTTCTGGTTAAGCAGGCGACGATGCTCGTAAAGATCTTTTGCTGAGTGATGCTCTTCCAATTGCACAGTGACCGTCACTGCTAGAGGAGGTGCAGGAGGATGTTGCTTGGTAGTAGCTTGGGCTTCTGTGATCGTGGGGGGAATAGTTTCCATGTTGTCGGAAAGATATTCGTCGAAATCATTAGAATTGTAGTCGTCGAGATTGAGACGCTCCGTGGAGTTATCCTTAGGTTCCTGGACCTCGGAGATGCGAACCATGAGGATTTCACGACAAAGGTCTTGAATCTCTTGGTTTTGCTTCAGGCGCACTATCCGTCCTTGCGGCGTTGCATATATGACGAAGTTTGGGAGGGAGTCCTGATTGGACTTGGAATTCCTAGTCGAGTTGGACTCGACTTGTTTGCTGTGCTGGATTAGGTCATCCAGCTCATCCTCCGAGTTGGAAGAGTACTCGGAATCGGAATCGGTTAGGCCACCGATTTTTTAATATGTGTGCTTTGGGTGAGCAAGAAGCGGGATGCCCATCTCTACGCAGAGGGCGTTCTCGTTCATCCAATGTAGTCATGATTGTGTGGGAGTCAGTCCTTTAGGCTCTTTAATCCAGGGATTGTCGAAGATCGACTTGCTGAATTGTTCTGGAGCTTTGACTTTTCCCTTTTTGAATTTGGCTAGTTCCCAAAGGGTGTTAGTATGCTGAGGTGGATTGGCCATAGCATCCATGAACAAGTCGACGTTGTCTGACCAGTCTTCAAGATCGTCGAATGGTTCAAAGTTGTCGAGACTGTTCATGAATTGATCAAAGTCTTGATCAAACGGGGACTCGGCTGATTCAGGAGTCCGAATGTGAGCAGATTTCGATGAAGGGTTCTGAGGTATCCTGGAGGAAGACGGTCCCATTCGAACAAGCCGGGGGTTTGTCTTTCCAGATCCCCTACAGATTCCTCCTCCCGGTTTCTGCTTCATATTCTGCAGAGTACCTTCAGGCATCTAAATGCAGTCGGTGGGCTTGGAATCTACTCGATCGATCCCTGAGAGTATGTCACCCGCCCGTTCCTGTGATGGGTTCAATACTTCTGGGTTCTGCTGAGACTTGGATGAGCTGAGAGCTGATTCTACAAGTTTAATGCATCCCTTTATTGATCGTGAGACTCGATCTACCCCATCAAGTATTTCTGAGTTGTTGATCTTGGGGCATTTGATTGACTTAAGATTAGTCACGTATTTTCTAAGGGTTTTGGAAAAGTGACGTTTTTTGGAATCAGAGTTTGTGTTGAACTCGACTGACCCGAGGGTTCGATTTGGAGTTGACACGTTTTCTGTGTTGTCCGGATCGAGCTCGAGTAGAGCTCTTTTCCCATCGAGATCTGTAGTATCCCAAATGTCAGCGGGTTGGAGTGTGATTTTCGGTTTAGGCGAGTTGGGTGTGACAAGGTGGCTGGAGAACCCGCCCGATCCGTCAGCCGTGCATGTCCAATAACCGAAAACAAAGGTTGTGCCCTCGGGCACATTGTTGGCGTCGCTAGATCCGGCCATCGAATTCGCTGATGAACTCGCTGAATACCCTACCTGGCGCGCCATCTGTCGGTGTGTACCAACAAGCCTGCTCAGGGATACCTTTAGCAGTAAGGTTTGTAGGTAGGGATCGACTGCTCTGGAACTCGATGGTGCAAGAAACACAAAGATTTAGACAGGTTCGGGCCGCGAGTTGCATAATACCCTACGTCCTGTGTAGTTGTTTGTATTGCCTTAGGTGTTGATGTGTTTCGAGGGGGTCCCTGCCCGTCCTTATATATCCGGGGAGGACAGGGTTATATGGAAAGTCCTAGCCGAGTATAGTTGGAGTCCTACTACAACACAATCGGGTAGTTTCTTTTGTACTGCAACTACTTCTACGCCTATTCGGATAGTTAAAAAAGAGGTAAGGTACATCCATGAGCTATCCCTTACTCAAGAGCATTCCATGTCTATAAACAGTCCCGCTGCCCCGGGTCTGATATATTCCAGATCATGTAGTTATCTACAAAACCACTAATCAACACATACGATCTAATTATAGTTGTGTTGCTGAATACTCTCAAATTTTTGCAGATTCTGCATGGGCAATGTATCATCTGTGTCTTCTCAATTCTTGCATGGTTTTTCGCAGCTTGAATGAATTTATCTACTTCTCCACGGAAATATGCATCCGTCCTTCGTGCTTTGTACATCCAAATTCTATCCATCTGTAAACACCAACAATAGAAAAACAATACATGATGCAAACGAATTAAAACAAGCTCTTAAATAATTTGCGAAATATATGCCCAGTAAATCTACACATAAGCGTAATGTTATCCGATATAATAATAAATCTATGAACAAGGGTTAATCCTAGGGTTACAGTCTTGCGTTTTCTGAAAGTATTTTGTTATTCTTTCGGATTTCACATAATTTCAAACAAGAGAAATAATAATTCATGTGAAAACATAGGATGGAAAAAATATCTTGCATGTGCATAAATAAATGAGAGAAATCATTTCATTTTCTCTCTCCTATATATTTTTGGAAATATATTCACATCTAAATGAGGCTGAAACTTAAAGATTGGCCCAAATAATTAACTAATCATGTGCTCCAACTAAAATAGCGTAGATTTATCCAAAAAGTTAAAGCAATTCGTCGCTTAAATGTTAAATCCACCTAATTTAGATCTACATCTAGCTAGAGGAATGAGAGCACAATTTGACCATTAAAATTAACCCAAAAGCTTAGAAAAAACATAGAATTACCTCCTAGAGCCTCCAACTTCAAGGAAATCGAGTTCAAAACCTTCCCTCCCCTATTTATGATCCATGAAATTTTTGGACAGCACCTCCCCCGAGAGAGCACTGTTCTGTCGGGAGGAGGAAGATGGTGCGCAGCCAGATATTTATTGCGCTTTTTAGGGGCGGGTGGCATTACCAGCCGCCCCTAGAAATGGTTTTCCAAGGGCGGCTGGTGCCACCAGCCGCTCCTGAAAATAGGGCGCATTTCCAGGGGCGGCTGATGGCACCGGCCGCCCCTGGAAATCAGATCTTTAGGGGCGGGTGACGGCACCACCCGCCCCTGAAAATGAGCCCTGTTTGCAGAGGCGGGTGGTGCCGTCACCCGCCCCTGAAGATGCATTTCCAGGGGCGGGCGAAATGCTACAGTACCCAGCTCTTGTTGTAGGAGCGGGGTATATTTGCACCCGCCCCTAGAAAAAACGAGGCGTCCCTGGAAATCATTTCTGTAGTAGTGACATGCTAGTATATTTATTTATTTATATAAATATGCAGTTATAAAGGAAGGTAAATTATTAATAATGGAAATATGCAGTAGTCTACAAAGTTATCAAGTGTAAAATTAAATCTTCCCATACCTAAGTCTAGCTTTCCCTATCATCTGCATGGTGGCGAATTAACTACGTGAGGCCGTAGCATTTTCTTCTCAACTGGAATGTAGCATAAAAACTGAACCAGAGAGGGTATAATGGCTCCTGCTGTTTTTCATTAAGAGAAAACGACTTCGGCTCCCGATCAAGAAAACCTCCCGAACCCTAGCTTCTCTAGCTACCGAGGCGGATATTTTTTGACCTCAATCTAAAATTTGCTCCCACCAGAAATCAAGCCTAGGACCTGAGGAGTACTGACAGAGCCTTCTAACTAAGTCAACTGGAACGTAGTATGAATTAAATTAGACACCGCAAGAGCTAATATTGGAAGAAGGCACTTGAAAGAAATAGAAATTTTATTCTGCAATGTTATAGATTGTAAAAGGGAAAATAAATAACAGTAACATAACGCTCCAGAACAAAATGACGAAGAGTGGAAGAATGCAGAGCAAAAGGACGAAGAGTGGAAGAATGAAAGGAACATCTAGCAAGATTCAGACAGTGAGGGGACCAAATAAAATCTAGATTCAATGAATTCAGCAACAAGCCTAAGAGGCTAAGACCATAGACTTTATAATATTTAGGACTCCTCAATTCGTAAATCATGGAGCTGCAGTAAGTAAAAGCACAGAATGCACAAGAGACAACGGCGAGCACGACAGCCGGCACGCGCTATGAACCAGAGACGCTGCTCCAGCCCAGCCATCACCCTCTCACGCAGAGGCACGGGAGCAGAGGATGGACATGGCGCGAGCAGAAAGCGGAGACACGCAAACTCAGCTTCATAAATTTTTGTAGAAAATTAGGGAGAGAAATAGCAAACCAGGGGTTCATGGAGAGACAGCAGTCAAAATTGAAATAAATAATTTTATATTACTCAGCTCAACCATAGCCACGGTCTAGATAACTCTCTAAAGTATTGTTTCGTTCATTTTAAACCCCAAACATATCCTTTGGTTCAAATTACCCTAATACAATTTGTCCTTTTTATGTCTCCATATATATATATGGAGTTTTAAGTTAAAATTTTACAAAATGACAGTACACATCAAAACATATGGCCGTGTTTGGTTACTACAGGGTTTTTTCCGCGCACGTTTCCCGAAAAAAGAATCTCGTATGCATGGAGTACTAAATGAAGTCTATTTGCAAAACCTTTTTAGAGATGGGTGTAACTTTTCGAGATGAATCTAATGGCGGTAATTAATTGATGATTTGCTACAGTGATGCTACAATACCATCCTCTAATCACGCGGTCAAAGGCCTCATTAGATTCGTCTCGCGATTTACACGGGGTTGTGAAGGTGGTTTTATAATTAGACTTTATTTAATACTCTAAATTAGTGGTCAAAGATGAAAAAAAATTCCATGAAATCTAACCAAACACGGACTATGTTTGAAAATATACCATAATTTTTTATTATTATTTTGATAGGATAAAATATTTAATAATAAATTAACTATTGGATTGTAAAATTATATAAAATATAATGATTAAAAAAGTATAACAATTTTGTAATATATTATGATGTCCACTACTATCCTGCAAAATGTGAATTTAAAATTCAAATTATGTATGGAAAAAATACAAATAGTATTATTTATCTTTTTTTTTGGATGACGTGTGTGCCCTGCTTTACCATACCCCTTCCGGACATTCATATTTAGGGCGTGTTTAGGAGCAATTCAACTCTAGAAAAATAACTACAGAGTAGCAACTTCACATTTTTGCAGCTCCACTCTACAAACTCCAGAAAAATATAGACTTGATGAACATGTTTAGCTAATAGCATAACTCCAGCTCTAGGAAATAGATGTTTTATTATGAATTGTTTGTTGTACAAGCCGCATGTTAGCCTCTCTTCTCCCCATGTCTTCCTCCGCTCGTGAGTGCAAAAAAAAAAAAAGAAAATTCAGAAAGGCAACAACCACCCTCCCCTCCCCACTCATCTCGTCCATGGTGCGCTTCCTTCACCGCGCCACCCTCGCCTTCACCAAGGAGGTGCTGGGGACCGCCTACGTACCTCTTACAAACCTTCTCCAATCTCTTCCTCGCCTTCGCCCCCCCTCACCTCGGCCACGCCTTGCATGACTCTAGCCCTCCGTGACCTCCTCACCTCGGGGGGCTTTCCTCCTCGACGCCACTCACATGCTCGGCGCCATCGTGCTCCACTGCTGGCCCCAAACCGGCGAGGGGAATCACATATTCCGAAGACGACATCTACACCTCGTCGACACCCACGATAGTCGCCTCCTAGACGTGTCGGAGAGCTGGCGTCAGAGCAAAGAGTCGGGAGAGAGGAGAACATAAGGGAGGGGACGGGATAGAAGACTTGTATGGTGGGCAAATACTCATCAACTTTATAAGAATATTTATACAAGTTATTTTTGGAGCACCAAGAGGAGTTAAAAAAAACATGGAATTGGCTGCCATAAAAAAGCACAAGAAGTTGGTCCCCAACTAAAAATTGGAGTTGGAGTTACAGAAGCTGAATGCGTTTAGTACATGATACGATTGGTGGATTTCTTCCATCCAATACTCCTCCAAAATTGGTTGAAGTCCCCTCCACCCAAAGAGACATAGATTTCGTGTTCGGCCCCACATGTCAGTGTTCTTCCTCCTTCCAAGTCGGCAGTCCGCAGTCGGCGATCTGAATCAGCGGCACTACAACCTCAAAAGCAACGGCGGAACGGGGGATGCCCGACCGGGACTGGTGCCTATTTTATCTTGCCAAATTTTCTCTGTGTCCCCTGCTGATGCCTATAAACGCCCACGCCTCTTCCCTCCCTCCCCGTACATCACACAGCACCACATGTCGACCTCACCTGATCTAGGGTTTAGCGGAGTGACCACGCGGCGGAGCGAGCGCGCGGATCCATTCCAGGTGAGCCCCGCTGACTCCGCTCCTGTTTCCGATCCGTTCAATTCCGCTTGTATCGCGAGCGATCCCACGTGATTGGTGATGCCGGCTGCGTCCCTCGTCGTTGCGGATTTTGTGGTGCCTGTAGTGTTCGGAGCCTGGAACTGGATCCGTAGCTGCATCCTGCATGTTTCCTTGATGCCATCCTGCGGGATGGATTGGGAGGAACGGGACGTGGGTCTCTGGCTCTGGTGCTCGTAGGTGGGGACTGTTTATTTTTTGACCCAAGACCTCGTTGGGGACTGGGTAGATGTGATTAATTGATTATCTCGAGGAATTGCACCATTTGTTGGACCGCGACAACCGGAAGGCGCCACATTTTGCTGTGTTTAGGTTGCAGATTTGGATCCAGGATAGCCGTTGTTTGATTTTACTGGCACACATCACACATGGCGCACCATTTTAGTAATATGTTTCTGTTTGTTAACACATGAAGACCGTAGAATTTGTGTTTGGATAAGAAGATGTGACTATAATGGCAGATTTTATTCGTGCATTCTTTAGATCACAATATCGGCTGAAGGAACTCTTCCAAACCTGATGATATAGTGTACTTTCTTCATTTACAATACTTTGAGTATTGTGCCTTTTGGCATCTTTTCTCTAAGTAGAAGATCGTGGTTCAATTTTCTTAAGTACATGGAATATAAAAGCCAGACCTTAAAGATTGGGATATCTCTGAGGAGCTAGCTTTGGATAGGAGCGCTTGGAGACTAGCTATCAACGTGCCTGAACCATGACCTTTGTGTCTTTTGGGTTTCATCTCTAGCCTACCCCAACTCGCTTGGGACAAAAGGCTTTGTTGTTGTTGTTGTTGTATGGAATATAAAAGCCAACATATTACTCTGGAACTTAAGAATATTGGTAGTATGTACCATGGTGATAAACGATATACATCCCACATTCTTTTGCTACTCCTAACATATTGATTAAAAACAACTGGTTGCTTGTTTTTAAACTATGCATGGCAAGAAGATGCATGCCTTTACACTCAGCAAATTTTACGAAGTTAAATGAGGTGTAGCCTATGATAGTTTGATTAAAAAAGGTTTCGGATATGCATATGAAGGAATAATCTTCTTTGTCACATAATTGTTCAGAACATATTATATTTTTTTGTTGAACACTAATAGCATCAAGAAAACTTAAATGTTTTGTATGACCACACAATTGCTGATGAGAATCAAGCTTCATGGTAGTGAATTAGTCATTAGTGGACATTGATCCACAAGTTCAATCTTTGGTATACTGGGGTACCAGGTGCTATATCAGATGGTTATTTTCATTATGTTAAAAAGAGGTAACTAAGGTTAATTTTTGACGTTTGAAGTAATATCATAGAACTACAGCACATCACTAGATCATAATGTAAATCTTTGATGTTTAAATATAATAAAGTGGATTATATATTTATTACTACAGAGATTGCACATTCATTTCTTAACTAAATACATGATTTCCATGTCACGGAAATATTGGCCGTATATCGGATCACGTGAAACATGAGATGGACTGAAGATCGATATTTGGCCGGTCTGATATAACATAACGGTCACTTGCTTGCTGCCTTTATGACCACGATTTAAAATTTGGGTTGGGTGGGGGTTGGGGAGTCAGGCTTTTATCCTGTATTCATGTATAAGCTGGTTTGATAAGTTAATTACTGGTTCATGCTTTTCTTAGACTCATAACTACTGTGAGTTCATCTGTGCCTCATGTTTGCCCACAAATGGATGCTGCTGCCAATGCTTCCAAATTCACTGCGTGCTCATCCTTGCCATGCTGGATGCACATGCCGCCTGCCTTGTGGGTTTCTTTTTTCCTAGCCTTTGTCTGCCAGTATTCTTCCCAACAGAAAATGCTAAAGAATGAGTTGTGGTAGGTTTTTATGAGCCTGGTTGATTGCAACATGCATTAGCCTACATGAATCTTGATATTGATTAATAGATGTGAATATGGCTCTGTGATCATATATATTCTTATTTTCTCAAATATGGCAATGATCCTCTAATTCAGAATAAAAAGACTTTACAAGTACCTTGATACCTTAAGTTGATTGAACTAACCTTGGATTATTTTGATTAGATATGCATTGGGGGGCAGCAAGCTCGAGGCGGCAACTGCATAACTTGCAAGAATTTGTGAGTGTCCTTGCTGTATTATGAGATAACATTTATCTTTTTGTTATTCCAGCAATGGTCTATACTGATTGGATCCATGGTTTTTGTTGGTCACCATCAGTGGCTACTATATTGTTTGATGTGATAACTGTACAATACTAGGCTTGGTTTTTGGACATGGGTTCTTTGAGCATCTCCAAGAGTGCCCAAAATGTACTTCCAAAAATAAGAACAAAAGATAAAAACACGATTCAAAACCAGTGCCCAGATTTCGCCGCTCGCTAGCGCTCCGAATACCATATGCCTGTTTTATCCTCCTCCCTGCGCTCCATATACAACGTCGCAGCTATCCTCCTCGTGCAAGAGGCCATGGTGCCCCTCATCTTCCCAGCAAGCATCGCTCCCAGGTGGGCCTACTGGAGTTTTGATTCTGGAATTCATCCCTAGCACGGCTGCTCCAATCATGCCATCGTATTTTCCGGCACCATGAGAGGTCACCGGAAGCCGAAGAGGATGGGATCGAAGTTTCGTAGCCAGTCTACGAACTAAGGAGGGGCACGGTTGGAGAACAGGAGCGACATGGCGATGAGGACATCCTCGCATGCACAGAAACCGAGTAGCTCTGAGAAGTCTCTGCCAACGATGGTGGATGTGGCTGGCCAGCTTAGATGCCACTCCTTCATGAGTAGAAATTAGTTGTCTTCAATTTGGCATCAAAATAGAATACTAAATAATGCCAAAATTATTGTAGATCCCGCTGCCTTTGATTTGAGTATGCTGTAGTTGGCATAGCCGAACGATGGTACCTACGAGCAACTTCGATGCAGATGCGATGTGAATCCACCAGTGAGAATGGTTGCTGAACTGAATGAGACAGGAGAGATAAATATGAGCTATACGTAGCCAAGCATCACAGGAGTAGGCAAAGGAATCTTGTTTTTCTCAGATGCATCAGGCTCTCGCGGGCAGCAGCTCGAGGAGTGAGATTGGTTGGGAAGAACACCGAGATGCTTAGAGCTAGTGTGGATGCTGTGGCGGGCCCACCTTGGATGACTTGGCAGTAATTAGATTTTTTGGAATAATTTTTTGGAAACTGTTGGCTTGGGTGTTTTTTTCCCTCCCTCTAATTTTTGGCAAGGTCCCCATACTATTATTTTGGAACTCTATTTTTTAGACACTCTTGGAGATGCTCTTAGTAACTAATATTTGTATAATACTATAATGTAGTGAATGTAAGTAACGGGTGTAGTTACAACAAGTCCTGTTTGTTCTCGGATGAAAACTATTTCGAGAGTTTTTGTTGATCTGTGGCAGACACTGAGCAGTGCTGCCTGCGTACTTGGGTTCCACCCTAATCAAGCCTCGTGTTGAGAGCAAAAGCCATTTTGTTTGCGCAATAGCTCTATAGCAGCACTCAGTTTTGAGACCAATTGCACTTTTGGATGCATCTGTTTTATTGACTGTAATTATATATAGTGCAGTGGATGTTGCTGTGTTCTCGTTTGAAGCTTTAAACAATTGTTTTACTAAAATCCTTTGTACTATTCTCTGGTTTATACTTCTTTGTTTTGGATTTCGTTTATTCTAGTGTTAAATCCTAATTGGTATAAGATCACCCTTTTATATTTAACTTGTGTCTAGTATTGAACCACCTTTGCTGCACTGGGCAGACCTAGTGCCAGGCGGCTCCCACTTGAGTGGGTTCTGGGGAAGGGGTAACAGAAGCCAGCCTTACCCCTGCAAATATGCAGGGAGGCTGCTTCGAACCCAGGACCTGGTGCTCAGTGGGTGAGTTTCTCACCAACTGCACCAAGCCTGCCCTTCAACCACCTTTGCTGCACTATCTTTTAAAATTACAATTAGAAGTATAATCTTGAGAACAATAGTATACATAACAAACTCTATGTGCCTAAATGAGTTCCAAACAACTAATACGAAAAGCTCAAGAACAATCAACATTCCTCTTCGTGCAGAAACTATTGCATCATGTAGCTTAAAGTGTAGCTGTTAGGTCTTGTAATTCAACCAAAGATATCGGTTGCTGATTTCCCAGTTTTTGTCATCCTCACTGCGTCTGAATTCTGATGCACTCGCAGTGATTAAATCAGCAGTTTACAATCCATTGAGTTATCCTGAAAGTTGGACAAAAACTTATCCTGTACTTGGTGTTTCTGACTTGTCCCTTTGCACACTCCGTGGCTGTCTCAGCTCAAGATTAACAAGAACATCTTCATTCTCTGTATTCAAAATACCATGTCTAACTGTACTTCTTGCTGGATGCTCATTTACTCCATGTCCATACACCTGAATATGAAAAAGAAACACTATTTGTGATTCACATACACGGGACACATAGAATAAAAAACAAAGATGAGTTGTACTAGCCATGTGTCTGTTTGGCTAAGTGTTCCCAGATGCATGTATGTACCTTTCTCCGTAATTCAATGTTCTCTTGATGAACAAGGTTGACTTTGTTGTATAGTTCTATGTTTTCCTGGTGCATGAGGCTTCCCTATTCAAACAAGAAGTTTGTGTAGCAATGTGAGACCCTAGAATAGATTAGTAATTTTGAATAAGTTGTGTGAGCAAACCTTCCTGTTTAGTTCTTGAATCCGATCGGTCACAAGTTGGTCCTGTAAAGTGAAAGTTAGGGTATCTATGTTGTGAAAGAACTATATAGTGGAGTCTAAAAAATTTGTAATGTTACCTTCTTCATGCGAATGTTTCTTAGGCTCATCTCCAGCTTATTCTCTAAATTCTGCAAATCTTTTACATCCAGGCCAGAAAGCTGCTGGCCCAACAACTGCCTGCAGTGACACATTTGTATAGAATATCTACTTATGTTTTTCTGAAAAGCACATTGTTTACAACCGTATTTCACGTTTAATGAGAGCATGAAAATAAAGTGCCATTCTCAAATTGTCTTTCTACTTTTTTGTGCTATCAAGTGGCCAGGTGAATTGACCAATATATAAAATAAATTTCTTTGTGGAAGGAGTAAGGACACAAACTTGAAATAAAGTAATGACTATGAAGCAGATTGTTGCTTATATTGATGTATTGGAAAGTTTTGGGGTCATACTCTAATGTCAAACTTTGTTTTAGTGACTTCAACTTCCTGGACATATCATTAATAAATACCTAGAACATTGAACCAGCATCTTGCAATTCTTCATCATGTGCTGAAAATTTGTTCTGATTGATCCTTTTTTGAGAGCTTGCTTCCATTGATTCTATTTCTGAGCATGAAATGAAAATTGATATTCCTCTTTCTGCTGGTGTTTGTTTTTACAGTGCCAAGTACAGTGTCTTTGTAATGATCAGTACTAATAACATACTAGTGACAAAACAAGTTGCAATGGACACGTTCTTTTAATAATAATGATTTGGAATATATATTCATTGCAGGTTTGATGCGGGTCATACCGTTGATGCTCTTGCAAGTTATGCAGTTGCTGCCTCAAGCTTCCTGCCTCCCTTTGCCAGAGCTAGTAAGATAAAAGAGCAAAACAAACAAGAATGACTTTGCAGCCATATATTCTATACTTTAGCATATGGAAATGCAACAAACAAAAAGAGCAAAACTTTTTGCTTCCAAAGAAGTTGGTTTTGTAGAGATGAAACCAAACAAGAGCCACCAACGAGGACATATAAATAAAAAAGAAATAACATGCAATTAGATGCTACAATGACATGTAGACACAATATCATTCCGGTGAGCTATCAGCTCGTATGAGGACATCTTTGATTTTAAAACTATTAATTGTTCAAGAGCAATCCTCTCGTGCGCATTTGAGGGAAAAAAGGTTCAAGAGCAAATAAGTCTTTGGATGTTGTGTAACTGTTTATGCAGTAACACTAACAAATTATTTGAGATTGGTAGCTGTACTGTAATGGTTTTATCATTTAACCAGAATATTTTGCTTGCAACATAACTTGATCATTCATTGAACCTTTAAAAATGTTGCACTTACCATTTCTTTTAACCTTGGTTCACTTTGATATTCTCCTGTCATACATTATCATCAGAAAATGTTACCATTTAACATAGGCTTGAATTGTTTAGTGTATCCTGAAATGTTATCTCTAGCATAAAAATTATGAGAGCTTAACCTGTACGGGTTGAGTAAGTGCTCGCATCATAGTTGAGATAGTAGGTCTAAAATGCATTCTGGCTCAGCGAGCCAAGATGCCACTGCATGATAGATATATTGTGCTAAGTTACAAATATTTTAACACCATCTAGAAATATTTTTCTTGGTTCTTTTGTGAATTTACACCATTTTTGTACTATTTGCAAACAAATGGGAAAGAAGTTATCTAGCTTGGTGCTTGTGGATTAATGCTGTTATCACTTACCTGGGTGGTTTAGAACCACCTTCATCCTCGCTGAGATGACCAGGAACAACCAATACTGGTCTCCAAAACAAGTTCTGGTGAATGAAAGGTGACTGGTACATGAATGGTTTCTCAGTTGTTTAATTTATAATATATTGGTCAACTGTATTCATGGATATAGCAGGTGATGCTTCATAGTGGCCACTTCATTGTATTACGTTCGGTTCATTTACAGTTAGCATGATTTTCATGGTGCCTAGATCAGAGTCAAAATACAGGAAATGTCAAATACTCAAATTTCAAGTGCTTATGGTTTGGTCTATGCTCATGCTAGATGGTGCTGGAATAAGTTGCCTTACAGACCTATAAAGGCACAATTTGCCCAAGATGATCTGCCTTTTAGACCACATATGTAGCTGTTTTTCCTTCTCTGATTCATCAATCCATGCTACAATTGATATCGAACTTGTTAACTTACTAATCACCCAGCTTTTAATTTTAAATGCAGTTTTGTGGCTTGACATGTGAAACATACCCTTGCAGGTTTGGTCTAAGTGGAACTTTACGTAGGAGAGAATAATTGCTTGTATTCCTCCAAACCCTAGAAGGGTGGGATATATAGTTCATATAGTTCATATACAGCTTCGCAGCGTCGAGGGAGGCAGCGGCCCACGCGGGTCCCTGGGTGCGACGGCCCGCGCGGCGGCGAGGGAGGCGGCGGCCTGCGCGGTGGGTGCGACGGCTTGAGCCTGCGCGGCGGCGAGGGAGGCGGCAGCTGCGGCGGTGCGGCCCGCGCCCTGGAGCAGAGGAGGGGTGCCCGCGCCGGAGGCCCACGCGCCCACGGGAAGGGCCCTGGTGCCGACGGCAGTAAGGGCTGCAGCGGCAGCAGCAGGGGCGGCGCGCATGGCCGCGGCACCCGCGGCGTGTGCAGCGGCGCCCGCGGCGGCCACAGTGCGCGTGGCGCGACGTCTTCGGCGCGCGCGGCAATAGCACCCGGAGCGGCGCCGTGGAGGGCCAATCCGGCCGGAAGGGCGGCGGAGGGGGCCTGGGGCGCGAGCGTGGGCAGAGGCGCCGTGGGCGCGCTGCTGGACGCGCTGGACACCCGGTCCGACGGCGGCGTGGCGACAGGAGCTGGCGGTGCCGGCACAGCAGTGGCTCGCGCAGCCATGAAGGTGGCAGGGGAGGCGGGACCTGCGCCGAGAGGAATTACGCCCGCGGCCGGAGCCAGCGCGCGGGGCTCCCAGAGCAGAGGCAGCCGTGCGGCTAAGCAAGGGGGCGACCAGGCCAGCGTCAGGGGCAAGAGGACCAGCAGCGCGCGGAGCAAAGGAGCCCGTGCCAGCCGCGGCCGCGGGGGCTGCAGGGGCAGCGGCCGTGGCCGCACCAGCCGCGCCCGCGGCGTGGGCGGTGGCGGCGACGGCTCTGGGGCCCCACGCGGCGGATCCAGGCGGCCCCGACCCCGAAGTAGAGGAGATCCACGCTGGCGGCCGACCGACCAGGGAGGTGGCGGCGGCAGGGGCGCCATGGTAGCCGCCCGCAGCAGCAGCAAAGGCCGGCGGCGCTGGCTGCGCGGGCTGCCGGCCAGCCAGGGAGTTGGCGGCGGCAGGGGCACCATGGGGGCCGCCCGCAGCAGCAGCAAAGGCGGCTGCAGGGTGGCTCCATGCGCACCGCGCAGGAGCAGAGGAGGGAAGGGGAGGGAAGGGGGCGCCGGTGGCCAGCCAGCCATGGCGGCGGCGGCGGCTAGAGGAAGGAAGAGCTAGCTGATACCATGTAGGAGAGAATAATGGCTTGTATTCCTCGAAACCCTAGAAGGGTGGGATATATAGTTCCTATACATGGGCTCAATATACTCCAACACTTTACGTAAAAAACTGAAAATTGAATGGAAATCGTTATTGATATTATCAGTCAATTGATATGTATTGAATGCTGTCTTCTATTGGGGCCATGTCGCTATGTTTTTTTCTTTGGAGTTTTGTTACTTGGCTTAAGTCAGGAATAAAAGGCCATCTAGAGTTGTTCAAGTAGTAGTCAGCAAGACAGCAGAGGCAAAAGATCTGATTGGCAAGTTATGCTTGAAACCATAGCCTGCACGAAAAAATGTTTTTGGATGCAATTTCAAAAAAAATAATTGGATGCAGTTTTCTTCTTGTGCTCAAATCAGCAAGTTACCTCGGCTGTATTGTTCATTGGAACTGAAGTAATACTCAAGTTAGATTATTTGAGAATTTCATAAAGAGGACCTTAAATTATGTCTTCAACTGGCAGGTTGACAATTACATAAAGTTTTTTGATCAGCTTAAAATGCCATTTGTAGATGTACTGCACTCAGTGTTTGCAGTGATCAGGATCTGCGTGCACGCTGATAATGTTGTTGCGTCATTCTTGCTAATTAATGATATACCATGGTGCTTTATTTCAGAAGCCAAATATTAACTTCAAGCTGTTTATGAACAAGCACCCAGAGATCATTTGTTTCCACCAAATTTTAATCTGTCAAGTTGTTGAACAAGGATTCAGTTACTGCCATCTTTCCATCTTTTCCAAATATAATTAGATGGCACTTGTTGCCTCCTGGTCAATAGTGCAGATAAGTTCTGTAACTGTAAGCCTATATTCGAAGCAGAACATATTCTGGTCAAGGCAATATTCAGTTAATAACTGTCAAGGATGCTGTGGTTCTCTGGTTAGCGCATTAAGAATTGTGTCTACCAGCTCGGAATGAAACCAGAATATATCCTGATTGGAGGGATACTCAGTTAACAATTTGATCATGGTTTGTGTTTCAGATTCAGCTTGGTCCATTTAACATGTTAACAGTCTGTTTGTAGCAGAAAATGCATGTTGATCGATTCTCTAAGGAATTGCGCTCAAAATTCTGGGCCTGGATGTTACTATACGTTTCAGCCTGTTGCAGTGATCGTTAGAAGTTAGAACTGTCTTGAGCTGTACATTTGAAATAAGTGCTTAGGCTTTTGTTTCCTTCCTTTGCTTCCTAGGCATCAGATAGTGGGAGCTGTATAGTACAGCTTGCTTATTCCGCTACAGTAGGGAAACTGCGCAGGTTTGGTTTAACTTATCTCCACAATATCATTGACACAACAAATTTAACAGCGTAGTACCATACCCTTCAAGTTAATCATTGACACCACAAGTGTTGTTTTTAATAATATTCATTTGAATTGAATATAAGTACGCAATGAGAGCATCTAACAGGACCCAGAACCCAGCCCTCAAGCACATATTCAGCCTTTGGGCCTGCAATGAAGTTGTAGTAAGTTCCCCAATGGGACATACATCTTGTGTTCAAGGCAGAAAGATACTATCTCGCTCGATTCAGGTCGATTCAGTGGCTCATGGAAAAGAGCATTGACATCACAATGCTGAATCTGGATATTGTAATGCTCCGTGGGTAACTGAAAAGGTTCATGGACCTTTTTTTGTTGGGAGTTTCAGAATGCAGGTGCAAAATTTTTGGCATTGAAGCGATTACCTTTTGTTCTCATGTACGGATCTCTACATACTACAATATCTGGAGGAAATTAGAATTAAGCGTCGGTATCCCAAAGAAATCAGTAAAGAAAAGGATTGGCCAAGTAGCCCTTGCCCTTCGATGCATACTGCCTGATGGCCATCAGCGATGGGGCATATTGCAAGACCTCTTTGCAAATTGCAACTTTGTATATTCTACGAATTGTATACTTAGCATACCTTGGCCTCAGCACTTGCGCTCATAGTCTCATGGTGGTCCTCTTTTGCCTCGCTGTATCTTTCTTTCGATCACAGATTTCATGCTGGTTCACAAAAACCATTTTTTTCGTTAGAATTGGTCAAAAAAAAAACTTGGCTTACGATGGTACAGGAATAATAACTGTAGTAGCCCCCCCCCCCCCCCCTCCCCAAACAGGTCCAAAGCTTGCAGGGATACTGGGCTAATTGGATTGTAACGTAAGGTTGCCATGTCTACCTTACTCAACGAAGGCAGATTTGGCTGCTGCTAAAACTTTCTACCTAACTTATTGTGGCAAAAGTAGCAGCCAACAAGACATACCCATCTATGAGGCTATGCATGCAGTTTGCTAAAGCTTTCCCTCGTTTGATAGTAAGTCCCTCCTAAGAGCGGGAGTAATTTTCCCACGCTCCACATGACTTAATGTGCATTTCCTCTTATTTTTTTTCGAAAGCATTTCCTCTGATTTTTACTTTGAGTTACTTACGGGACCTCAGAAATTGACTATAGTTTTTTAGATTAAGGAAATATCTGGCCTCAGCAATCATTGGGTGAGACCTCACATCTATATATCTTTGATTACTTACAGGACCACAGAGAGATTATCTAGGCTAAAGTTTAAGGCTCTTTACCACCCCTTTATATTTACAGGTAATAATCTCTTGTGTGTGCATGATCAATTGCTCATACTGTAATCCTTTTTAGTAACTAATTGTGTGCTTTATCTTTGATTCATAACAGGTAAAAAATAAGAAAGAGAACAATCATAAACGTTTCTTGTTAACTTCCAAATGAACAATTATGCAAATTTGCGTTTTGTATATGTTTCTTGTTTTCCAAGCTAAAAACATTGAGCTAATAAACTGCTGACATATCAGGCATACCCTTGTGACAATGACAGTTGATTAGCAAATTAAGTATACTAGATGGTTAGATCGTTAATTAGCTGAATCATCCCCACGTCATCAATGTCTCCTTGACTTGGTAACATCACCCCAAGGCTAATATTAGGGTGCCTATCTTCTCTGCTTTGTGAGATTCAGGGAGAAGGGCATGCTTAGCTTTGTTAGTAGTTCAAGCCACAGTGAACATATATGACAAAATAACTTAGGCGGTTCAGTAAACCTTTTCGTAACTTCCTACCCGCAAAAAACAAACGTAACTTCCACTATATATGATGTTGCCACAAGCCCACAACAAGTGTTCGCTAAGCTTTACTTATCCTTATGCAAAATCAGTCAGTCTTATGACTTATGTGTTCTGTAGAGCGTAATGGAGGGTAGAGTGCAATGATACCCTATAGTTTCAGATAGCTAGTAGTGGCCATCTCCGGCCTTGTATCTACTGGGGGCACACCACCAATATATAATTTTTAGAATGTACTCACTAGCAGGATTTGGTCTCGTCACACGAAAGGTACGGTGCTTCTTCCCTATGTACTAGACACAAAACATTAGCTCACTTCTTTCCAAATGACCAACCTTTCAGCTGATTAATTACTGTTGGCTTCAGATTGGGGAGGTCGAGACTGAAAAATAACCATCAATGAGAGAGGAAATTCTCACTTATTTAATTATACAAATTAAAGGTTAAAAGTGGTGAAACAAAACTTTTGCGTACTTGTAATAATCTATAAAAGCATTTTTTGTACTATAAATAAATAAGATGGTGGGAATATGCTGCATCACGAAATTGTGTATTTGATCTTTTTTGGGCTTAGTTTATCCTATATTCCTATGTAGGATCAGATTTTAACTAATTTAGTTTTGTTTAACTTTTTTTCTGATCCTATGTTAGATCAGATTTTGGTACCTTATGCGATGATGATATATACCTAACTATATGGGTCACAAGTATTATTGTGCACCTAGAAAATATGAGCAATATGTACTACCCCATATATATAATTAGCACATCAACCATTAAAAGTGAAAGTTTGTTTCTAGCTAGAACCTAATAAACATTAAAAGTTCCAACAATATGACCATCATATTTTTCATCAAAATAATATATATGGCCATTATATTTTATCTGAACTACAATGCTAAAAAGGGGGTTATATTATGAAAAAGCCGGTACCTAGTATTAATCAAAATGCCAATTGCTATTACTCAAAGCGATAATAATTTTAACTAAATGCTATATTGGTGTGATAACTTAAGAAACATAATCTCAAGATTAGATCAAACTTCTCTTGATTTTTTCATCAAGTTGATTTGCTAGCTAGCCAATACTTTAAAATCAATTATTTGATTGGACCTTCAAAGTTTCCAAAGTGACTGCACAAGTTATATATATATTGCGTGTGATCATTCAATCACTTTTGCAGTATAGGCACCATACCAACATATATAGCAATTCAAGAAAAGAAAGAAGTACACCTACTTATGTGCAAAACTAGAGTTCAAACTAATCATCTATCATTCTATGTTAAGATTAACAGAAGCTGAAAAAACCTGACAGGTCGTAAAATAAAGGAAAAGGAGAGAAAAGAGACAAATTAGTAGCTGGAACAGCATTATCATAAATTTTCGCCTTCTAATTCATTCATGGTCATTACTTCCAGGAAAAAGGACAACAATTCCTTATAAAAAAGATGAACTGGTGGGACACACGTGATCATAATTGCTTCTGGAGTATGTCATGTTATTTGATACCCAAAAGATAAATTGGTTGCATAATTGCAACTGCTCATTATTCAAGGTGTGACCGAGCCTTATATGGTCAAACATGTATGTGCAACCCCACCTACAATGTTTCTACCATCAGATTGATAAGTTTACATTAGCGTGCAAATGGAAGTATAAGTTACCGAAGCTTGCAAGGTCGAGCAACAAATAGAACAGTGCATAGTACGCAAACTGCTACTATACCATTTTTACTTTCCAAGAGGTATACTATAGTAGTAAATTAACATACCCCCAATCAAATTGGTACTTGGTACGAGGTATCTGAATTCTGTGCTACTTGCACATCTCTCTCTCTCTCTCTCTCTCTCTCTCTCTCTGCCCTAACTGAAATATAGCTAGCAGATCTAACATAAGTCAGCAACAAGCTGGAGAAGCAATCAAACCTGGTGCTGGCGAAGTCATACAGGCGATCGGTGCTGGAGAAGACGATGAGGCCGACCTCGGCATCGCAAAGGATTGCGAGCTCCTTGGCCTTCTTGAACAGCCCGCTCCGGCGCTTCGAGAAGGTCACCTGCCGGCTCGTTGCGTTGTCGATCCTCTTGATTTCTATCTTCCCTCTCCCCATCTCCTCCCCCACAGCACAGATCTAGAGAGAGAAAGAAGTGAGACCTGGCTAGCTATACCCTTTGAAACTTGAAAGCTGGTCTACTAAGTCTCCCTGCCTCTGATCTCTGGCTAATTGGAGAAGCCTGATGAATATCTGATCTCTCTCTCTCTCTCTCTCTCTCTCTCTCTGATCTTCCTGGAGGAAGATGTCCAATCCCCTTTTGAGAATGGTTGCGGAGGCCTTGAGATGCCTGAGGTTCCCCAAGAAAGCTAAGTATTCTAGGACGAGCTGGAAAAACGCATATATAGTACACCAGACGTTTGGAAAGGTCTCTTCCTCGTTTTGCTTTCATCTAGCTACCTCGTCCTAATTGTTGATTAGTACACCTCACTAAAAATAAACAAATAATCATCCGCGCAGGGCTTGCCACTTCTGTCGTATCAGCGCCTGACGCGTGCGCGCGTGAGTAGTGTCGATGCCCATCACGCTGCACATTTCTTAATCCAGCTCTCGCTGTCAGTGCTCCATCAGCTAAATGCATGTGGCTTCTTCTTTTGCTCCATCAGATTGTTCTTTTCTGCGGCAGCATTTTAATTAAAGGTGTATCCGCACTATCTTGATGAGAGGTTTATGATATTGAAAGAATGGTAACTTGATCCATGCTTCAAAAGACTGTACGTACCTGATAGCCAAAAATTGTGGTTTGTAAGTGAGACTGAATCAATGAAATATGTTACCACTGTGAGTAGCTTTGAAATATTATGGATGCAATGTTGAATCCACTGAAACAGAAACAAATAAAATATGAACTCTATCTGTATCCTCTATATTTGTATTCTTGTTTGACTAGCTGTCTAGCTTTGAGTCATTAGGAGGAAAAGGGGAAGCTAGCAGACAAGCATGCATGTGCTGAGACTGGTGGTGATCTCTGGGAGTGTGCACTCAGCGGCCTGTCATGTGAAAAACGGTGAAATCTTGCATAACTATGTTGGAGGACGATGTGGTTTCGCTGCAACCACAGCCAAGCCATCCAGCCGCGTCCGGATCGAAATCCCATGGGCAGTGAGCCAATCAGTATCCAAGGTAGGTAAATATTGCCGCTATTTTATTATTTATATATCGTATTAGGTTTGTTCTAAGTCAAATTTAGTCAATTTTAACCAAATTTATAGAGAAAAATAATAACATTTATAATACTAAATTTATTTAATTGAATCCACTATTACATATATGCTGATAGTGCATATGTTGGATAGTAAAATTATTGTAATATTTTTCTATATAGACTTGATTAAAGTTGGCTAACTTTAACTTAAGATAAACCTAACAGGACATATAAATAAAACGGAGGGAATACTAACCATACGAGTGGGCTACTGTCCTGGTACATGCATGTCTAAATTCATCATCATTCAAAATTTACTGTCGCATTTGTATACTGTAAACATGGAAATTTTGACGAGTTCTCTCAGTGCCACAATTTTTTTCAAATTTCCCTTAGTGCCAAAAAAACTCTGATTCCTTTTGCATGCTATTTCTATCTAACGGCAGTTAAATGGCCGTGGAAAAGATTCATGTGCCTCTTATTAATAGAACGAAGCATATCTAACAAATGTCACGAAGCTGTCGTCGTTTGCAGCATCGTATGGGCGCCCAATCGAGAGCATGGCTAGTAGCAGAATTTTTTTATTTTTAATACAACTTTTAATCAAAATTACCTATAAATATCCAGGATTTCAAAATTTACATAACTAGGGCACAATCGTCTGCTGGGTGGACGAAATATAGATTTCGTCCACCTGTTAGACGAAAAGAGAACAAAATACAGGAATTTCATCTATCTAACAGACAAAAACTAATTTCGTCTGTCCAGCAGACGAAATTAATTTAAAAATACAATTTTCAGCAAATTTTCGTCAACTTTGCATGGATTTGCATGATGTAATCTAGATATTGTCTACCCAGCGGACGAAATCTAGATATTGTCTACCCAATTGACGAAATTTATATATTGTCTACCCAATGGACGAAATTTAGAAAATTAAAACTTTTACCAATCTTTGCAGTGTGCTTCATATTTTGAATGTATTTTACAATATATAATTTAATATAAACTTCATTTCTTTTCTATTTGAAACTATGTAGATGTAATGTATCGTATCGTATATCAATATGCTGAAACTAGTTCGGCAAATTAGACAAGAACCCGGCTTTCATTAAGATAATGATTACAAAGCAACACCCCCATGACGTCTGCACTACTACGGTAAATGACATATGAGACCTTTGCTCTTAACTGGGTACTTAAACAGCATAGTGCAGTGGCACGTGCAACACGATAACCGCGTGTTGTATCTAAACCTAACATACCTTAGGGAATGTAAATTGCCGGGATTACATGGCGGTGCTTTACTGAGTGCACCGGGGATATTTCCCCTTCCTAATAGCTTCGGGCCCTGTTTTCTTAGCACGGCGGGTCCTCTCTCGCTTCCTCTCCCTGTCAGCTTCACGCTCCTCCGCTGGTGACGTTCCACTTCAATTCTCTTCTGGATATCTTCCTGGTCTTTCTTGCGCTTCTCCTCCATCTGTTCCTCACGCAACATTCGTTGCCACCTTTCTGCAGCCCACCTTACTTCATGCTCAACGTTGTCCTTTGCCTGCTGAGATTGCTCGGTGTCTAACCATTGCACGAAATCACATAGAGGCGGTGGAGTCTTTCCCCCAAATTATGTTAGTAATCAGTAAGTGGTCCAGAATTGCGAAGCTTTGGTAGTGTATTGTAGTACCTTAGGTCGGTCCTTACCGTAACACTTGGGTGGGTTATATACTCATAGTTGTCGCAAATGAAGAACCTCATCCCGAAGTCGACCACCAAAACCGAGGACTCCATGAGCTTGCACAAGGAACCGCAAAAGGAAATAGGCACATGGATTCCTTGGTGGACAATTGCTCTCCGCTTACTCCATGGAATATAGGTGGATCCTGGGGACGACATGGTGTTGAGCTGTGTGGTGCTTCTGGTGTGCAGTTCTATGGTTCCATGAGCTGCCTGGTGGCCTTATTTATGGACCCAGTTGGAAGGTCCATGGGCTATGTCCATGCACGTCCAGAAAAGAATACAGTGAGTTATCATATCAATGGCCGGCGTGCGAGCTCCACAGTGCAGTACGGCGAAGGCCTGCAGTGGGCTACTCGTCCTAGTGGCACTGCAATGTGCTATCCCATCTACCGTAGCACCTCACGGGCGAAATAGGTGTGCTGGCACTGCACAGTCCTATACATAGCCTGCACCGGCCTATTTGAGAATGGCATTGCACAGTTGAAAGCTGTGACCTTTGTCCTGGACATGTCCCATCAGTCAGAAATGGTTGGGTTCAAGTATTGAATGAATAACTCGCAGCTTTTAAAGCAACATACACTGAATGATTCCCCGGTATTCAAACAACATTAAACATACTAGAACATCAGGCGCGCGTTGCGCGCCCTACCAATGACCATCATAGTATAGATGAATGTAGATTTCAATAGAGATTAAAATATGCATAATCCTTTATAAGTTCTGTTATACAACAACATAGACCAACTGCAACAGCAACAAGAGAAGCCAATTCCTGGAATCAACGTTACAATTGGACTTCAAACTGAACACGTTAATTTGCTCATAGAACAGAAGAATACATTATTCTAGAATTCCTAATCAGTGACGTCTCAAGAGTAAAATGCTCTGATTTTGATTACACTATGCATGCTAGTCATCAAATATATCACTGTCAGATAAAAACCACTCCCCTAATTCCTGTCTGTGCATGCCAATCTGGAATTTTATACCAGCAAATTGCTTCAGGTTTGTACTGCACTTTAGGGTAGCAGAAATCCATGAGATTGCTGCATAATGAAGATGCCACAGAAAAAGCAAACCATGTAACCCATTGAGAAGTTACAACTGAAACACAATTTCAAATAGTGCTACAGGTCTATACAAATGTATCGTCATCCAAATAAAAAGGTCTTATTCTTACCTTGTCTTGGCAGCCGACATCCCAAATAGTGAAGCTAATGCTCTTGAATTGTTGAGGAAAAGAAGCCCGTGAAGCTTCCAAGTCACTGAGATCAGATTATCTAACAGTCAAACTTGGGATCATTAAATCATCATTATCTGTGACATGTGACAGCATGTGACAATATATTTCCTAGTAAACAATCTAACATTCAGTCTTAAGACGAGAATAAATTGACAAACAAGTTCCTGCTATTGTCTGAAATGTGATCAAATGGGATAACTAAGGTACAGACACACATTACCAAAAAATACTAATATTTGGATGAGGATCTTATGTTGACACCAAAATTATAGTGATCAGAAGCATCCTCTAGGGCCCTTGTGGCTACCTCAGACACATGCACCCATATTTGGATGAGGCATACAGAAAATAGCAAAAAGGATCTCTAAAAAATTATGAGGACAAGCTCATTGAACATAGGTGCCCATTGTAGAGGCGCTTGAAACTTCAAGAAATACTGCAAGTCTTGAAGATCAGGTTTATCTGGGAGAACAAACCGTAGAATAACCTAATCAGCTAAATAGCTTCCAAACCAAGATGTTTCAATTAAAAGACAGTTAACAAAGTAAACAGCATGTAACATAGTTCTATGAAAAAGATTTATTTTCAGACTTACAACGAAGATATAAATTAATGGCATGGCTGAGGTAACCACTACCAGGAATACCAGTAAGAAGAGAAGTGATAGGGGCAAATTTGAACATAATAGCATCAGGTTTCCTTGGCACTTATGTCTCGATCTCGATATCATGAGGCAGCAAATTGACAATAAGTTATAAGAAATACTTACATCCTTGGTTGATGTTTCAGAGTAGGTAGAAAGGTGCAGGTTATTAGGTTGCTGCACTATCCTGACAGAAACATCACGCAACTGTATTGAAATGAATCAGATTAGCTTTTCTTTCTTTTCCAGTACACAAGAACACATCAACATGGACTCGAGGTAGAAGCATTTGTACCTTGCTCTTTGTTTTGTGATATATTGGGAAATGGATCTTCCCATCAGGAAAAAAAATCACTAAGATCCGCCACATGCAGATTTAAATCAGCAGTTGAATAAAGAATGATATCGTTTAACACATATAACATCCTGAGCTCGGATTGCCATTTCAACAATTATATGTGTCCCATAAGTTTTGATAAACCTGATGTTCACTTATAGCAGCTATGATAAAATTGTCGCATTTGAAAATAGTACAATAACCATGAGCTGACCAAGAATATTGCACTGTTTTGAAGCTTTTCTCAAGTCAGGCCTATAATAGTTTCTTCCCACTGTAGGCATATGTAAATGAGCTTCTAAAACAAAATGGGCAGATCATGATCACCTTTATCTGATGCATACAAATGAACAGAATAAAACAAATCCATCATCTATATGTGAGAGGTACAAAGAACTGTCAAATTTTAGACTGCAAAGAAATGGGAGCCCCCTATATATTAACAATGTTCATTCGGTAGTACTTTTTTCTAGTGTACTTTTTATTGACAAATAAACATTAAAATTATCATGTTAGTTAGGCTAGACACTTTCTTGTGTACTTTTTTTTGCATCTTGAGAATTGCAAAAGGTAAATAAATCACCAACTGAACATAAAGAATATACACTATGATTCTTAAAGAACGAACATAAACAATATATGATTCTTAAGAACAGAGAATCCTCATAATATATCCATGTGGCACAAGTGAATATTTTTTTAATTTAAATGTTCCATTAGGATAGCATGAGTGCGGCATTCTGAAATTGGTTTGCAGTTACCTGAAGAAATATCCTCTGCACCTCAATGTTTGAAATAATGCAAGGCAATTAAAACAAGAAGTAAACATAACCAAAATTGTTTGTATTTCTATAATTCTTTCTGTTGCACTAATCTGTCCACATCCCTATAATCTATTACTGACGTACACCACTGGAACAAACAGATTACGAGATAATTGGCGAGGGGGTGTCAACTGCAGCTGCCTATATGGGGACTGCACGATCTCTTGCCCGCCATTGGCCAGCAGCTTCGCTTGGCCGTCAAGAAGCAGCAACTCAAGGCCGCCATGCCAAGTGAAGGCCACTGTAGACCATAGCCATGGAGAGTGTTGTACTCGTCTGTCCTTTGGCACTGGTGCCTACGCGAGGTTGCTTGCGCGTGAGCTTGCGTAGGAGGCGTCGGGGCCGGCGGGGGTAGGATCCAGCCATCCAGGAGCGCCGCTACAGTCGGAACCATGGGGACCGGAGAGGATGTGTTGGGCCCTGGAGCGAGCGAGCACAGGGCCATAGCCCCGGGGACACCACAAAGGAGGACTGGAGGCAGATCCAAGACATGAGCGGCTCCTCGACCTCCTCCACGCAGCTGATGTCGTCTTAGATATGCGGGCGGCGCTTCAGCGCGAGTACCACACGGAGGGACGCACTCTCGTCGGGGTTGTAGAGGTGGACGCGGAGCCCGGCGGTGGCCGCGCGGCTCCCGGGCTACCAGGCCATCGCGGAAGTCGCCAAGATCGCCTCCTCTCCCTCCGAGCTGGAGCGGGCGGCGGCGGCGGAGAGCAGGAGGAGCGCCGGCGAGGAGGGGCGTTGGAGGCAGGGGAGAGGGAGAAGGGTAGGGGAAGGGATGGGAGGAGGAGGAGGCTGGGAAGGAGGGAGAGAGAGGGCGGCGGCGGGGAGCAGGAGCGGGAGGGAGAGGGTGCCTAGGCGGAGGGTTCGGGACTGCATGAGGGGGTAAACAAAAAGGTACCTCGAGGGGATTTTCACAAACACGGCAGTACTATCGTTTATTGCTTCTTTTGGTGAAAATAAATTAGTTTGAGGGCTTTCGTGGAAACTTTACGAACATTGTTACTGTACAGTTCGGGTGGGCTGGGTTTAGCTGTGATTTTTAGTAAATCAAAGGATGTTTTTGCAAAATTACCAAAGCAAGCGCTGAGCGACACGTGTGCCCATTTGCCCATGGGATGCGGAGAGGAGGGCAAACAGGAGCAGGTTTTAATAAACCTGATGAAGACAATACACAAACGTATAGAAACCTACCATGAGCTTTGTGTTGTGCCGCATGTCTACCTCTATGATACTTCAAGCGGCATACAGACACCACGCACCTGAAACTTTAACAAATTTTGCAGTGGCATGTGGGGCACCTTGCTATCATAAACAAGGTCTGTTTCTAAACCTAACATGCCTTAGGGAATTTAGATAGATAGATTTTAAAAAGAATATAATAAAGGTTACACTTAATAGTGTGGCCACCTAGCATATTGTGTGGCACCTTCACCATAGTAACCTCCCATTGTTGGTGGTGGTGGCGGCGGGTCCCCCTCCTTCTTGTGACAAGGACTGTTGCAGTATGGATCACTGCAGATTGTCTCCTGTGAAATGGCAACATTGCTGTTGTCATCATCTTCCGTGCCGTTGTCACCGATATTCATTTCTAGATCGAAGATACGATTCTGCATGTACTTAATGTATTCCTGATGCGGATGAATAGGAGCAGGATCCACCCACCTAACGAACCCGCATTTGTTCGGATCTTCGGAAGATTGAAACATGTATCTGGGGTAAGAAATAGGAATGAAGTGGGACACGTGTAACAAATGAAGATTAGTTAAAGTTACCCATGCTCGCGGGCATTTGAAGAAACGACGGCCTCCATCCTCCCCCGTGGTCATCATCTGCACTAAACAGTCCTCACCATGCAAACATTTTGGCCAATCCTCTTTGCGGTTATCATTTCCTCTCAAAGGTTTTGTGGTAGAGAAGACACTTTTGCTCTCTACTGGAAACTTAAACACTGGTTCTGAATAAATATCAGGACCAAGAGGACCCTCCCACACAATCGTTGGTCCCTTTCATACCCCCTTTCCTCTCCTAGCCTTAAAATCCTTTCCACTGGACGACTCCCCCAGACATTACTACTCAAGCGAGGCGGTGCTACCGAAGTGAGTATCAATGCATCTGCCACTGGGGATATATATAGACGGAGATTGGTTTACTTGGCATGATGCGGAGGTGTAAACTCAGCAGAGGAGGTCATGGCACTGCGACCTCGGCTTAACGAGTACCCGTCATAGTGCTAGAGCACCAGGCATAGTGGTCCTAGTGCCAGTGCACTGTCCTATCCCATTGATCGTAGGCTCGCACAGACCTATTAGTCTGTACTGCCACTGCACCGTCCTACTCTGCACCGACACATCCCATCACCCAAAGCATTGCACTAGCCTACTCGTGATAATGGCACATCACCAACACATCCCATCGCCCAAAGCCCTGCACCGGCCTACTCGTACATAGCCCTGCACCGGCCTACACTTCATAGTATGTACAATAATACAGGTAGTAGTACCGAAGATCATGGCTATGAGTATAGTACAATATGAGTCCTACATTTATGCTTGGCCCCTACCATGGCCCTGACGGTCCACTCGACCCCTCTTCGGCTTTCGTGCCGAAGCGGGTGCCCTAGGCCTGTCGTAGTCTGCTGGCGAGAAGCGGACTGTAGGGCGAACCTCGCATCTATGTGGCACGTCAGCAAGCACTGCATCCTCCTCCACGATCTCTTGTGTGGCTTGTGTCGTCTGTGGGTAAGTAAACAACTGAGACAAGTCCATCTCTTGCTGCGTACCACCGTAAGAAGACCCAGAACCATTGTGCCTTTCATCGTAGTGTACTGGAGCTGCATATATGAAAAGCCATCCAACGTCACAACAAGTTAATTGTCACTAGTTAGAAACATTAGGTATGCACAATAAAGCTGCAAGTACGGACCTGGACCTGGAGCTGGAGCTAGTGCTGTGGTAAACCCAACATAGCCTGTAGACGGGAATGCCGTAGAAGGTCCATGCGGGGTAGACATGCTGGGCTTCTAATATGTAGATGGACCCGCTGTGTCTGCAACTGTTGTACATGGCAACTGGACTGGCGTACCTCTAGCTTCAGTACTCGTAGCTGGCCGTGGAGGCCTGTCCCTCATAACTGCAGTACTCCAACTTGGGCAAGCAATGCTAGCACATGTGAGCTAGGAACATGTAAAAGCTTTGGCTTATTACATGTGCATTCCGCCCATCCATTGAAGTGGCGTCCAAGGTTTACTTCATGAGTCACAAGGGTTGTCTCCATTCCGACTCCTCCTTTTGCTCTCACAGTTATCTGAAAATGGTTCTCATGCGTACCCATTGCAAGTACTGTATGTTGAGATTCCTTTTGCACAACTTTGTCTAACCATGTTTACATTTTGTTGCAATACGGTGTTTGCATTGTTGCGCTATGAAGAACTGCCGCTACTTGACGCTTTTGATAGTACTTTATGATGCCAAACAACATGCCTTCTATGATTCCGATTAGAGGCAGACCACGCAAATTTGTTTTGCAGTCTTCAGATGCTCCAGAAAACTGTGGGTTTACCAGGTGGGTCGATCCTGCACCAATTGATTCAGTTCAGGAGTTCATCGAGTACCTCCAGATAAAGATCTTTGATCTGGAGTGCAAGGCGAACCATTACGAGGAAGTGAGCGAGGGTAACAAAGACGACGAAGATGATGATACCAGCAATGCTGCCGCTTCACAAGATGAACCATGCACTATTCCTTACTACAACTGCCCTTGTCACAAGAAGAAGGGCCCTGCCCCTCCGGCACCACCGCCTGCACCACCTGCAATGGGTGGATACTGCGGAGAAGGCTCAACGCAGTTTGCTATGTGGGGGTATGGCTATTAGGACTACCTAGTGCTAGTGACATGCTGCATCGTTGTATTTGTTGTGTTTTTTTAAATTACCTAAGGCATGTTAGCTTAGATCAGAATCTGTTTACCGTAGTTGCAACGGGTTCTGTCATGCCACTGCATGTCTGCTGTGTGTTTCATTAACATTGTATTATGATGTAATTCCTATGGTTTACATTGTGACGATTCGGCCGGTGCCGTGTAGTGTTCCGGGCGATGGGATGTGTCAGGGCAGTGCAATAATCATGAGTAGGTCGATGCAGTGACAGTACGACGATTAGATTAGTGCGATAGTACGCTCGATGGGACACCAGTGAGCGCTGTGGAGCGTGGAAGTGCTGAGGTCATGAGCAGTGAGGCGTCATGTCGTTGTTTAAAGTGGGATGAGTGAGCGGTGTTGAGCGTGCGAGGGTAGAAGTCAGGAACGAGAGGTCGTGTCTGTGTTTAAAGTGGTAGCAGTGAGCGTTGTGGAGCGTGCGAGTACTGATGGTACGAGCAGTGAGAGATCATGTTGTTGTTTAAAGTGGAATGAGTGCGCGCTGTGGAGCGTGCGAGTGTAGAAACGTGGACGACTGTGGAGATGTGAGAGGTAATATCTATGTTCAAAGTGCTTGGACGATGCAGGCAGCCCTGCGTGTATAAAAGAGCACCTTGTGGTTGCCGAGAGCACAGACTTGCAATTTAGGTTCCACTTTTTTTAATTAGCCCAAACAAACAGCTATGAGCTCCTCATTCTCCCGGGCAGCTTTCCGTCGGGAAATAGAGGCTAATTTAGGACCCTCTCCTAACGATCCCAATAGATGTATTACAGATTGCAAGGTATGGCCAAAAGGTGTAGAGCCACCCGATTGCTATTGCCAAATACGTTGTGTTCCGAACATATCTCGTGATTACGAGACTTTTGGCCAGAGGTATTGGTGTTGCAAGAATATCGAGGAAGTCCAAAAAAGAGGTGCAACATCACAGGTATAGATTAATTTGTAAATATGCTTTTCTTATTTTTATTAATTTTGAATCGTTTCTTGTTTGCAAAAGTATGCTGGTGATGACACGCATACTCATTGGTGTCATTTCCATGAGTGGATTGACACGTGGATCACTCATCGTGATCAGTGTTGACGTTCACTAACGCCCCCGATTTGTATACCGCAAGCGCACGGTTCGTGGTAGCTTTTCCCTTAGAGTATTCCCCCAAGGTTTATCAATCCGTGGATCGACAATGAACTTACTAGGGTTTTCCATCTAATCTAACGGATCTATCCTAACATGAAGCATTAATTGCATATAAAAGGTGAACCTTTGATAGATATGAGTGATGTACGAAGGTTGATCTCATCCATGAATATCGGTAAGGATAAAGCATGACCGAAGGCATGACTAAACCTATCACATGCATTCTAGTTGTAGTTCTAGCTAAACGAGTAAGATCAACATGCATCTCATCCAAAGCCTCTTTAAATCAAAACCTCCAATCTGATCCCTCGATACCCAACCTACTATGTGGAGACGGCCTGTCACGACGCCCCCCTTTTCAACGGGATACCCTGAAGCAAGTCGAACCCCCTTTGGGTAGATCCGGTATGAACTCCTAGCCACCATAGCTACAAGAACACCCCATGCAATCTATCTCGAGAATAGATCTAGGAATAAGCGCACCCAAAGCAAGAACGAAATCGAAAGAGGAGAGACATGATCGCTAAATAGATCGGATGACACGAAGACATTACTCACATAATAGATTCATTTGGATCGCCACCACCGCGTATACACCATTGACGACTCCAACTAGCTCATGAACTCCACCATGACACAACCACGCAGGGAGGCCATGGCGGCTAGGGATGGCCTAAGCCATCTCCTAGACAACTTCGAAGACTTGCGGCGGCCGTCGTCTCCCTCCGGTCTTGGCCCTAGGTTTTCGTCGAGTTCTGGTTGGATGGATGCTTCGAGTTGAATAAGGTGCGAACTATTTATAAGCCGAGGAAGCCACCGGTCGAAGGGGAAGGCAAACCGCCTCAGAAAAGGGCTGGGCCGGCCGGCCCCATGGGCCTAGGCCGGCCGGCCTACCCCTTTTCGGGCTCGCCTTGGTCTCATCTTTGGCGTGTAGACTCCTCGCATCTTCTAGAGTTCCTGTCCTTCACGATTGCACCCCTTTGGACGTTGTTATCTTGGAGATATCTTCGAGGAAAGGATAGGATAGGGAATCCTTCCTTAAATCTTCATTTGCTTTGCTTAATCCCGAAGTATCTTGATCTCATCTTCGTGGGCTCGGTCCTTTGGGCTCTCTTGGAGGATGGATGTGCATGAATGTGCTTCGAATCAACATGGGCTTTGGTCCTTCCTTTGGGATTTGGCCTTCGTCTTTCTCCGTGTTAGCGCTCGATCACGGGCCTCGTCATTTCATGCTCCAAAATAGGCCAAAAACCTGCAAAAACGAAGTTCCTCCAAAATATATGTGCATATGTGAAAATGACCAATAATTAGGCCGGGGTTAGGACGGTTAGTGATTTTGATATTGAATTCATGCCATTATCAAGGATAACAAGGGATAAAATGGGTACTTAAGGAGCGCCAACATTCCCCCCATGCTTAAACCTTGCTCGTCCTCGAGTAAGTCCAGGAGCTTTGCTTATAAAGAAATCAGCGTTGCCCCTCAATGTCCTCTCTGCACTTAGTCATACATAACAAGACATATTGCTCTCTCAAGTATTTAGCATTTAAGTTCATGTTGTGACCGGCTACTTTTTCATTATGGAAGATAGACTAGCAATTAAAGAACAAGCCACAATAATAAATAAATGCAATGCTCTCAAACTTAAGCGAACTTCAAACCTTTACCTTGTTTCATCGTGAAGAGTTTTCAAAAGAATGCATATCAAACATAAGTGAGGTTCTCTTGCAAAAGATCATGGAAATACTCATCTCATCAAGTCGCTCAAGCCTACATTAGATTGTTTTCAACCTATTCTACTCATATATAAAAGTGGAATGCTTATGTGGAGCTTGGTAGGTAAAAACAATCCTAGCAAAACATTATACTTGAAATATTATCAAACTAAGAGAGAGATCTAATGGGATTACCGAGACTAGTCAAAATGGCCATTGGAAAATAATGTTGGAGAGGGAGAAAGATGAAACACACACATTTAGATAGGTGGACATGTGCAAGTGGCAAATGGATGATCCCGAGACACAAATGAAGTTCTCGTTATCGGATTGCACATGGTTGGAAGATTTGAGTATGGAATAATTCTTCAAAGTAACTTGGAAAATTAATGAAACCAAAAAGAACTAAGGAGCATTTTATTCTTCTCTTTTTTTTTCTTTTCTCCCTTTTTTTCATTTTTCATTTTTTTTCTTTCTTTTTGCTCCTTAGAACTTTTGATAACACAGAATACTTACCCAGCCATCCCCCCATGCTTGAACGAATGCTCGTCCTCGAGTATGAATAGTGGGAGAACCAACTAGCTAGGGTAAGTATCTCAAATTCACCTTCTTCGTAAAACCGCTTGAAGGTGTGTTCCAGGATCAAAACCTTTCCCTCCCGCATACTGTCACTACACGAGGATAATCGGTAACGAACAACAAGAACACGATAGTTGATGTACTCTAGGTAAATCATGCAAGAGCAAAGCAAACCCAAAGCCAAGTCGCGATTCTATTAGGCATCAAAGTATCTCCGGGGAGCCTTGTCTCCCAAAACTTTTCTTTATATGGTGCCCTTGATTCTTTTGATTCCGTCGAAATGATAATCCATACTCAAATTGGGTTGTGGTCAAGGAGGTAATCACAAAAAGATATTTTTGGTTTAGGGTGCATATCCAGCGAGGTTTGCAAAATTCCCGAAGTGGAAACTCACAATGCATGGATAGATAGGCTAGCAAAAAGAAGGTTCCGAAAAAAACGGAATGACCAGCTTCTTAGTCTCATACCAAAGAAATCAATCTTAATCCAACTCATCAAAATATAAGTTTGCAATCTAAAGGTTTCATCATGAAAGAATGTGTATGTATAGGCTTTGGTAGGTAGAACTTTGCAAGAGATTCACAAATGTAGATAGCATAGGAATTAAGTTTTCAAATTAAACAACACAAAGTGTAAGGTCATCGGTAGACTTAAATCAAAGAGCAACATAGAATATGTGGGTTTAGAATTTAGTCATTTAACCTCCACAAATAAAAGAGCCGGTATTTAATCATTTTAATTCCATTTAATTGAGAGCAAATGGTCAAGTCATATACAACATAGCGTAGGTAAAACAAAGCAGCAACTTTCATCATTTTTCCATAAGCATAAGGCATTGCCAAAATGTATCATTGTGGTGAGCACAAAGTGATGGTGATCCTACACTTATTGAAAATAAAAACAAAACTAGGTTGTCCTCCTAGAAGCCATGTGATAGGTTGAGAGATATATACAAAGGTTGCATCTATGGTTGAAGGCTTATATGTACAAGCATTTAGAAAAAGAGAGAGTTGAGGAAGAATTACTGTCCTTCTCGATGCTCGTAATGAAGTGTAGCGCGGCCTCCCCCATACTTAAGCATTGTGCTAAGCATGGAAGAAGAATCATAAGCATCTTGTGGCAACCGTGATTATCTTACTCCATGAGATCTTTCTTCCTTGTCCACGAAATCCTCCCCCATGCTTAGCATGATGCTAGGCGTGGAAGGAGAAGATGGACCATCTTGAAATTCTTGAAGTCCTTCCCTCATGTGTATGAATATCATCTTCCATGTGTCTTCACCTTTGTTGCCTCAATTTCCTTCAACTTCTTCTTGTACTAAGTCATGGTCCCAATCATTGTTTCACGTCATCGTCGACACCTTCAATTCCTTGTTGTCTCATTGCTGCCGCATCTTCACGAATTTTTCTTTCAATTTCCAGAACAGAACCTATGCTAAAACATTGCTCCATTACGAAGTGCACGAATTTTTCTTTCCAACGAGTCCTTATTCGCCCAAAATTGATTCCGAACAAGAGAGTTATGTTCATTTTATCCAAGCGCTGCAATCTGTCCCGACGAATTTCAGAACGCGCAACGTCCAATGTTCTTGCCATATCTCCTTGTACGGGTCTTCAAATTCATTGATCTCGAATGCGTTGGAATGGGAATTTGATGGAGCTTCTGAATATCAACTTTTTGCTTCTTGTATAGCTCTGAACATGTTCTCAAATTGATGAAAACAGCTGCGTCCTTCTCGGGTTTCGACGATGTTGATGATCTTGATTGAAATTCTTTTGGTCTTGAACTCATGGGAGCGCTTCTTCATGCCTGCAAAACACTTTAAACACACACTACCCCCGGGGTGACGGTCGGGAGTAGAAACAAATGCCAACAAACCTACCATTCCTAAGATCTCAATTTGTGGCAAAGTTAGCTTAGCGAAACTAGTGAGTGTACGTGTGTGCTAGTGTAAATGCAAATGAGAGGAAGGTATATAAACAAAGACAATATTTACACCTAGTTCTAAACACCATGTCTATCCCAAGATCAATAGGCCTTCATAGCACAAGAAAAAAAAGCGCATTGCAAAGCTTATAAACCAACCAAATGCAACCTCATAGCTTGGTAACTAAATGATGATGGTCTTCAATTATGTCTAAACACCATGTTTACACAAGATTGCAAAAAGGAAAATGCTCACGTGAAGCATTAACATGGATATGAAAGCTTTCATCAATAAAGTTGAGACCAAGCTAGCAAAATGAGTGCATGAACAATGGAATGGACGCAAAGTGCAAATGCAAAGTTAGTAAAAACAAGTGTTAGCAAGGTTAAAAGGACCTTTCGATGTTGTCCGCAACTAGCTTATTCAAAAACAATTGCTAAGAGTGACAGAAAACCTTCGCGGCACTTCATAAGAAGTGAGGCTTTTGTCAATGAAAAAGTTATTTATCGAAAAAGGATCAAGCAACCGAGCTAACAAGGTTTTAGAAGTAGGTTTATGGGTTTCCTATATTTTTGGCTTAAAACTAAAATTTTGAAGAGAGAGAGTTGGGTATAGAAATTCTATCTAAGGTGGTTTCAAAAAAAACTAGAGAGAAACAAGAGTTAGATTTTTTTTTGAATGAAAAACATACCCTATGGTTTTGGGATTGCTCTATGAGTGGTTTTCCTAAGGGTTTTAGGATCTCAAAAACGAGGCTAGTCAATGTTTTTTAGAAAAAGTTTTTTTAAAATGCAACATGCAATGCAATGCAAGGGTGAGACGAACAACATGGTATGCAATGCAACACGGGGTGAGTGAATAAAATGATATGACATGATGAGGTGGTTTAAAACAAAACAAAAAGTTAGCCTAAGTTAACTAGCCACAAGTTTAGAATCAAAGGGTGGTGCAATGCTTCATAAATCTCTCTAAAAAGACACAAATAAAAAGACTCTAAACACTAATAGGCACACAAAAAGGTCTACAAGTTTCCCAAGATCAAATAACAAAGTGCTCCCTCAATAACATTTAGAATGAACAACATGAAGTTGTGGTTTTTGTTAGAGCAATGGTACAATGTTACTTGATATTCCGATTAAAGAGTGCAATGTAGACGGTCATATTAATATATAAAATAAAAGATCGGGTTGCCTCCCGCAAAGCGCTTCATTTAGAGTCATAGAGCTCGACTTTCTTACATACCTTCTCATTGATGCGAAGCCATGGTCCTTCATGCAAGAGGTGAAGGTGTTCCATGCAGCTCTTATTCCACTTCCCATGTTGGACATGATCAATCACGCTTAATGGAAAACTTGCCCAATCGTCTCTCACATCATCGTCACCTCCTTCTTTGTTGTCCTTCGTCGCTACCTTTCTTTTCATGAATTTTCCTCTCTATCCAGATTGGGAGTTGCACCAACCAATTGATCCAATGCAAGGTGCACGAAATCTTCTTTCCAACAAGTCTTCATTTACCCAAAACGCATTCCAATTGAGGGAGTTATGCCCCTTTTTCCCCGTTACTGCAATCTGCCTCGTGCTGATTTCAGCACGTGCATCTCCGATGTTTGAGACATACCTCCTCCCGTGGGTTTTCAATTGTATCGATCATGGATGTGTTGAACCGAGGACTTGATGGAGATCCTGAATATTCAACTTTCTTGCATTGTAAACCTCTTGACTTGTGCACAAAATTGATGAGGCTTAGCGACCTCCGTTCTTGAAACTTGAAGATGTTGATGATGGTGTTCAAAATTTTGGGCACAGTTTCCCTCCTCATCATTTGAGTTTCATGTCCTGCATGGTTAGTGAAATTCGGGGCTTCTCCCGACATGTGCTCTTTTAGGGTCATGAGCTTGACCAAGCGCAAAGCAAGATCGAGATTTGCAATTATTTGTAAACACATGCAACATAATCACATCCTCAATTAAATTTCATCAACAAGACATGGTGTAATTAAATGCAGCATGTGTTTCTTGCATAGCGCGGAGCTCATTATTAGGCAGAGGTTCTTTAAGCATGAAATCAACATTCTCAAGAAACTCTAGCCTATCATCATGAAAAGAACAAGGCATAGAATTTAAACTTTCATTCCGACTATCGGTTCGAGCATGAGATTTTTAAAGATTATCAACAAAACCAATAGAAGCTTGAGAATTCACTGTATACCTTAGCCTCGGAGCTTTTTTATACTCATTGGAGTCATGGTGCTTTGTGCGAGATGTCATCTTGATGCACTCTTCGTGGTCCGTCGTGATTTGCTTCTCACGTCTCCATGTGTTGAATGTTGCGCTCTTGTAATCCGTCGTGGTTTGTTTGCAACATCTTCATTTGTCTAAGGTCGACCGCTTGTGCCTTCATTTGCCAATGTCATTGGGGTTCTTCCTCTGCTCCAAGCCTCTGAATTTTATCATGTACGCTTGATGAAAACATCGCCCAAGCTCCTCTTCATTGTTGTCATCGTCATCTTTTCTATCTTGTTCTCATCGCGTTGCTCCTGCCTCTTCTTTCCAACGAGTGGTCACTCGCTTTAAATGGAGTCCAAACGAGAGAGTTATGACCGTTTTACTTTAGCGTTGCGTGCTGTCCAGAAAATTTCAGAGTGCACGACTTTTGATGTTTTTGCCATAACTTCTTGTGGGAAACTTCGATTGACTTCATTCTTGATTCGTTGGAATCGGAACTTCGTGGAGCTTTTGAATATATAGAAATATACTGCAATTTTCTTCTGAGGTCGAGCAGAATATTGATGAGAATAGCATCTTCTTGTGAATTCATCCGAAGATGTCAATGATCTCAATCATGTGGTCTTTGGAGCGTCTTGTCGTGCGTCCTTGGCTTCAAGGTCATCACCATTGATTTACCAGCACATAGCATGGCTTCAATGATGTGTCTTCTCCATGATTCTTGCTTTACCCAAGGTATCGGGATTAGTGGAGGCTCCCGTGCTTTGTGTTGATGATCTGAGCGGTTTTCTTCCGTGATAGCATCACTCGACTAGAAGTATATCGAGCATCCCACTGGAGAAGATAGGTGGTGTCATGATTCTTCTAATCTTGTTGCCTCCAGCTTTGGTCAACTTCAAATCATCATCTTTTGTGCACTCCGCCTTCCAATCATCCTTTGACATCGTCATCACTTTCTCCGTTGTTTGCTGCTGCACCTTTCTTTGTTGAATTACTCCTTTGTCCAGTGCAGAACATGTACCAAACTCCAAGTTCATTGTGAGGTGTATCAAATCATGTTTCCAACAAGTGGTCATTTACCCAAATTGGATCTCGGATGAAAAAGTTATGCTTGTTTTACTCCGGCGCTATACTTCGTCCCGAGAGATTTCAGAATGCGCAGCGTTGAAAGATCTTTCCATAACTCTTCACACCGATCTCCAAAATTAACGATTTTTGATGCGTTGGAAAGAAGACTTGACGGAACTTCATAATAATCTATTATTTCCTCATGGCACATATCTGATCTTGGACGAAAAACACATCACAACAGCGACACTTCATAGATGATGATGAACCAATCGCACGATTTTCTTTTCGGACATGCTTCATACCTATTGCTTGAGCAAACAAATCTTCCCAAAAACATTAGTCTTTAAAATCAATTGACACGGTGGCATACCTTATTTATCATCTTTTGCTTTAGGGAGTGGGGACTCGATAGCGGATGCTGGGCCACTAACAAAAGTTAGCACCTACCACTAAAGAGCGAAACTTGATGTTATTCACATCTTGTCGAAGTGGATCTAGGGTTTTCGATGTTGATGTTGAGAACTCCTCGATCGTCTTGTCGTCGATTTTCGAAGTTTGTTGGAGCGGGTTGTGGACTTCTCGAAGCCCAAGTTTGGTGTCTAGCTTTTTCCACCTGCTTTCAAGGACACGAACAAGAAAACAAGGGTATATGCAATAATAAAATTTAGGGTTAGCCCAAAAAATTAGATAGATCGCCCTAGGGTTCGAGTTGCCAATCCCCGGCAACGGCGCCAGAAAAGCTTGTTGACGTTCACTAACGCCCCCGATTTGTATACCGCAAGCGCACGGTTCGTGGTAGCTTTTCCCTTAGAGTATTCCCCCAAGGTTTATCAATCTGTGGATCGACAATGAACTTACTAGGGTTTTCCATCTAATCTAACGGATCTATCCTAACATGAAGCATTAATTGCATATAAAAGGTGAACCTTTGATAGATATGAGTGATGTACGAAGGTTGATCTCATCCATGAACATCGGTAAGGATAAAGCATGACCGAAGGCATGACTAAACCTATCACACACATTCTAGTTGTAGTTCTAGCTAAACAAGTAAGATCAACATGCATCTCATCCAAAGCCTCTTTAAATCAAAACCTCCAATCTGATCCCTCGATACCCAACCTACTCTGTGGAGACGGCCTGTCACGACGCCCCCCTTTTCAACGGGATACCCTGAAGCAAGTCGAACCCCCTTTGGGTAGATCCGGTATGAACTCCTAGCCACCATAGCTACAAGAACACCCCATGCAATCTATCTCGAGAATAGATCTAGGAATAAGTGCACCCAAAGCAAGAACGAAATCGAAAGAGGAGAGACATGATCGCTAAATAGATCGGATGACATGAAGAAATTACTCACATAATAGATTCATTTGGATCGCCACCACCGCGTATACACCATTGACGACTCCAACTAGCTCATGAACTCCACCATGACACAACCACGCAGGGAGGCCATGGCGGCTAGGGATGGGCCTAAGCCATCTCCTAGACAACTTCGAAGACTTGCGGCGGCCGTCGTCTCCCTCCGGTCTTGGCCCTAGGTTTTCGTCGAGTTTTGGTTGGATGGATGCTTCGAGTTGAATAAGGTGCGAAGCTATTTATAAGCCGAGGAAGCCACCGGTCGAAGGGGAAGGCAAACCGCCTCAGAAAAGGGCTGGGCCGGCCGGCCCCATGGGCCTAGGCTGGCCGGCCTACCCCTTTTTCGGGCTCGCCTTGGTCTCATCTTTGGCGTGTAGACTCCTCGCATCTTCTAGAGTTCCTGTCCTTCACGATTGCACCCCTTTGGACGTTGTTATCTTGGAGATATCTTCGAGGAAAGGATAGGATAGGGAATCCTTCCTTAAATCTTCATTTGCTTTGCTTAATCCCGAAGTATCTTGATCTCATCTTCGTGGGCTCGGTCCTTTGGGCTCTCTTGGAGGATGGATGTGCATGAATGTGCTTCGAATCAACATGGGCTTTGGTCCTTCCTTTGGGATTTGGCCTACGTCTTTCTCCGTGTTAGCGCTCGATCACGGGCCTCGTCATTTCATGCTCCAAAATAGGCCAAAAACCTGCAAAAACGAAGTTCCTCCAAAATATATGTGCATATGTGAAAATGACCAATAATTAGGCCGGGGTTAGGACGGTTAGTGATTTTGATATTGAATTCATGCCATTATCAAGGATAACAAGGGATAAAATGGGTACTTAAGGAGCGCCAACATTCCCCCCATGCTTAAACCTTGCTCGTCCTCGAGTAAGTCCAGGAGCTTTGCTTATAAAGAAATCAGCGTTGCCCCTCAATGTCCTCTCTGCACTTAGTCATACATAACAAGACATATTGCTCTCTCAAGTATTTAGCATTTAAGTTCATGTTGTGACCGGCTACTTTTTCATTATGGAAGATAGACTAGCAATTAAAGAACAAGCCACAATAATAAATAAATGCAATGCTCTCAAACTTAAGCGAACTTCAAACCTTTACCTTGTTTCATCGTGAAGAGTTTTCAAAAGAATGCATATCAAACATAAGTGAGGTTCTCTTGCAAAAGATCATGGAAATACTCATCTCATCAAGTCGCTCAAGCCTACATTAGATTGTTTTCAACCTATTCTACTCATATATAAAAGTGGAATGCTTATGTGGAGCTTGGTAGGTAAAAACAATCCTAGCAAAACATTATACTTGAAATATTATCAAACTAAGAGAGAGATCTAATGGGATTACCGAGACTAGTCAAAATGGCCATTGGAAAATAATGTTGGAGAGGGAGAAAGATGAAACACACACATTTAGATAGGTGGACATGTGCAAGTGGCAAATGGATGATCCCGAGACACAAATGAAGTTCTCGTTATCGGATTGCATATGGTTGGAAGATTTGAGTATGGAATAATTCTTCAAAGTAACTTGGAAAATTAATGAAACCAAAAAGAACTAAGGAGCATTTTATTCTTCTCTTTTTTTTTTCTTTTCTCCCTTTTTTTCATTTTTCATTTTTTTTCTTTCTTTTTGCTCCTTAGAACTTTTGATAACACAGAATACTTACCCAGCCATCCCCCCATGCTTGAACGAATGCTCGTCCTCGAGTATGAATAGTGGGAGAACCAACTAGCTAGGGTAAGTATCTCAAATTCACCTTCTTCGTAAAACCGCTTGAAGGTGTGTTCCAGGATCAAAACCTTTCCCTCCCGCATACTGTCACTACACGAGGATAATCGGTAACGAACAACAAGAACACGATAGTTGATGTACTCTAGGTAAACCATGCAAGAGCAAAGCAAACCCAAAGCCAAGTCGCGATTCTATTAGGCATCAAAGTATCTCCGGGGAGCCTTGTCTTCCAAAACTTTTCTTTATATGGTGCCCTTGATTCTTTTGATTCCGTCGAAATGATAATCCATACTCAAATTGGGTTGTGGTCAAGGAGGTAATCACAAAAAGATATTTTTGGTTTAGGGTGGATATCCAGCGAGGTTTGCAAAATTCCCGAAGTGGAAACTCACAATGCATGGATAGATAGGCTAGCAAAAAGAAGATTACGAAAAAAACGGAATGACCAGCTTCTTAGTCTCATACCAAAGAAATCAATCTTAATCCAACTCATCAAAATATAAGTTTGCAATCTAAAGGTTTCATCATGAAAGAATGTGTATGTATAGGCTTTGGTAGGTAGAACTTTGCAAGAGATTCACAAATGTAGATAGCATAGGAATTAAGTTTTCAAATTAAACAACACAAAGTATAAGGTCATCGGTAGACTTAAATTAAAGAGCAACATAGAATATGTGGGTTTAGAATTTAGTCATTTAACCTCCACAAATAAAAGAGCCGGTATTTAATCATTTTAATTCCATTTAATTGAGAGCAAATGGTCAAGTCATATACAACATAGCGTAGGTAAAACAAAGCATCAACTTTCATCATTTTTCCATAAGCATAAGGCATTGCCAAAATGTATCATTGTGGTGAGCACAAAGTGATGGTGATCCTACACTTATTGAAAATAAAAACAAAACTAGGTTGTCCTCCTAGAAGCCATGTGATAGGTTGAGAGATATATACAAAGGTTGCATCTATGGTTGAAGGCATATATGTACAACCATTTAGAAAAAGAGAGAGTTGAGGAAGAATTACCGTCCTTCTCGATGCTCGTAATGAAGTGTAGCGCGGCCTCCCCCATACTTAAGCATTGTGCTAAGCATGGAAGAAGAATCATAAGCATCTTGTGGCAACCGTGATTATCTTACTCCATGAGATCTTTCTTCCTTGTCCACGAAATCCTCCCCCATGCTTAGCATGATGCTAGGCGTGGAAGGAGAAGATGGACCATCTTGAAATTCTTGAAGTCCTTCCCTCATGTGTATGAATATCATCTTCCATGTGTCTTCACCTTTGTTGCCTCAATTTCCTTCAACTTCTTCTTGTACTAAGTCATGGTCCCAATCATTGCTTCACGTCATCGTCGACACCTTCAATTCCTTGTTGTCTCATTGCTGCCGCATCTTACGAATTTTTCTTTCAATTTCCAGAACAGAACCTATGCTAAAACATTGCTCCATTACGAAGTGCACGAATTTTTCTTTCCAACGAGTCCTTATTCGCCCAAAATTGATTCCGAACAAGAGAGTTATGTTCATTTTATCCAAGCGCTGCAATCTGTCCCGACGAATTTCAGAACGCGCAACGTCCAATGTTCTTGCCATATCTCCTTGTACGGGTCTTCAAATTCATTGATCTCGAATGCGTTGGAATGGGAATTTGATGGAGCTTCTGAATATCAACTTTTTGCTTCTTGTATAGCTCTGAACATGTTCTCAAATTGATGAAAACAGCTGCGTCCTTCTCGGGTTTCGACGATGTTGATGATCTTGATTGAAATTCTTTTGGTCTTGAACTCATGGGAGCGCTTCTTCATGCCTGCAAAACACTTTAAACACACACTACCCCCGGGGTGACGGTCAGGGAGTAGAAACAAATGCCAACAAACCTACCATTCCTAAGATCTCAATTTGTGGCAAAGTTAGCTTAGCGAAACTAGTGAGTGTACGTGTGTGCTAGTGTAAATGCAAATGAGAGGAAGGTATATAAACAAAGACAATATTTACACCTAGTTCTAAACACCATGTCTATCCCAAGATCAATAGGCCTTCATAGCACAAGAAAAAAAAGCGCATTGCAAAGCTTATAAACCAACCAAATGCAACCTCATAGCTTGGTAACTAAATGATGATGGTCTTCAATTATGTCTAAACACCATGTTTACACAAGATTGCAAAAAGGAAAATGCTCACGTGAAGCATTAACATGGATATGAAAGCTTTCATCAATAAAGTTGAGACCAAGCTAGCAAAATGAGTGCATGAACAATGGAATGGACGCAAAGTGCAAATGCAAAGTTAGTAAAAACAAGTGTTAGCAAGGTTAAAAGGACCTTTCGATGTTGTTCCGCAACTAGCTTATTCAAAAACAATTGCTAAGAGTGACAGAAAACCTTCGCGGCACTTCATAAGAAGTGAGGCTTTTGTCAATGAAAAAGTTATTTATCGAAAAAGGATCAAGCAACCGAGCTAACAAGGTTTTAGAAGTAGGTTTATGGGTTTCCTATATTTTTGGCTTAAAACTAAAATTTTGAAGAGAGAGAGTTGGGTATAGAAATTCTATCTAAGGTGGTTTCAAAAAAAACTAGAGAGAAACAAGAGTTAGATTTTTTTTTGAATGAAAAACATACCCTATGGTTTTGGGATTGCTCTATGAGTGGTTTTCCTAAGGGTTTTAGGATCTCAAAAACGAGGCTAGTCAATGTTTTTTAGAAAAAGTTTTTTTAAATGCAACATGCAATGCAATGCAAGGGTGAGACGAACAACATGGTATGCAATGCAACACGGGGTGAGTGAATAAAATGATATGACATGATGAGGTGGTTTAAAACAAAACAAAAAGTTAGCCTAAGTTAACTAGCCACAAGTTTAGAATCAAAGGGTGGTGCAATGCTTCATAAATCTCTCTAAAAAGACACAAATAAAAAGACTCTAAACACTAATAGGCACACAAAAAGGTCTACAAGTTTCCCAAGATCAAATAACAAAGTGCTCCCTCAATAACATTTAGAATGAACAACATGAAGTTGTGGTTTTTGTTAGAGCAATGGTACAATGTTACTTGATATTCCGATTAAAGAGTGCAATGTAGACGGTCATATTAATATATAAAATAAAAGATCGGGTTGCCTCCCGCAAAGCGCTTCATTTAGAGTCATAGAGCTCGACTTTCTTACATACCTTCTCATTGATGCGAAGCCATGGTCCTTCATGCAAGAGGTGAAGGTGTTCCATGCAGCTCTTATTCCACTTCCCATGTTGGACATGATCAATCACGCTTAATGGAAAACTTGCCCAATCGTCTCTCACATCATCGTCACCTCCTTCTTTGTTGTCCTTCGTCGCTACCTTTCTTTTCATGAATTTTCCTCTCTATCCAGATTGGGAGTTGCACCAACCAATTGATCCAATGCAAGGTGCACGAAATCTTCTTTCCAACAAGTCTTCATTTACCCAAAACGCATTCCAATTGAGGGAGTTATGCCCCTTTTTCCCCGTTACTGCAATCTGCCTCGTGCTGATTTCAGCACGTGCATCTCCGATGTTTGAGACATACCTCCTCCCGTGGGTTTTCAATTGTATCGATCATGGATGTGTTGAACCGAGGACTTGATGGAGATCCTGAATATTCAACTTTCTTGCATTGTAAACCTCTTGACTTGTGCACAAAATTGATGAGGCTTAGCGACCTCCGTTCTTGAAACTTGAAGATGTTGATGATGGTGTTCAAAATTTTGGGCACAGTTTCCCTCCTCATCATTTGAGTTTCATGTCCTGCATGGTTAGTGAAATTCGGGGCTTCTCCCGACATGTGCTCTTTTAGGGTCATGAGCTTGACCAAGCGCAAAGCAAGATCGAGATTTGCAATTATTTGTAAACACATGCAACATAATCACATCCTCAATTAAATTTCATCAACAAGACATGGTGTAATTAAATGCAGCATGTGTTTCTTGCATAGCGCGGAGCTCATTATTAGGCAGAGGTTCTTTAAGCATGAAATCAACATTCTCAAGAAACTCTAGCCTATCATCATGAAAAGAACAAGGCATAGAATTTAAACTTTCATTCCGACTATCGGTTCGAGCATGAGATTTTTAAAGATTATCAACAAAACCAATAGAAGCTTGAGAATTCACTGTATACCTTAGCCTCGGAGCTTTTTTATACTCATTGGAGTCATGGTGCTTTGTGCGAGATGTCATCTTGATGCACTCTTCGTGGTCCATCGTGATTTGCTTCTCACGTCTCCATGTGTTGAATGTTGCGCTCTTGTAATCCGTCGTGGTTTGTTTGCAACATCTTCATTTGTCTAAGGTCGACCGCTTGTGCCTTCATTTGCCAATGTCATTGGGGTTCTTCCTCTGCTCCAAGCCTCTGAATTTTATCATGTACGCTTGATGAAAACATCGCCCAAGCTCCTCTTCATTGTTGTCATCATCATCTTTTCTATCTTGTTCTCATCGCGTTGCTCCTGCCTCTTCTTTCCAACGAATTCCCTAATCTTGTTCCACGGAATGTAGGTAGAACCAGAGAAAGACATGGTGGTAGTGCGGGGATGGCTAGTGACTTCATATGAGATGGGGCGATGTTCTATTTATAGATGGAGCTATTTGGTCTATAGGCATGGTTCACGCATGTCTATCGCCGTTTCAAACGACGGTAGGTCCTCCCACATTTTTAATTATAGTGGGGGTGCAGAAGAATCTGATGCAAGGTGACAGGACATCGAAATCGTAATTGAAACTCATGAATATCTCATAAAAATATATTTTCATTCCATTAGAGTTACATCTAATTTGTATTAATTTTTTAAAAAATATTTCCCTAACCTCTGCTATCTCTATTATTTTCTGAAATATCTCTAAACGTAAAGAAAATAATTACAGTTCAGACATGCTATAAAATAATTAAACAATTAATTACAGCAGTGAGAGCATATAAAATAATAAAAAAATGTTGGAATACCTACCGCCGTTTCAAACGGTGGTAGGACACTGGGCGTCTACAGAACGGCTACAGCCGGCTATAGCCGCACTGTAGCCCGGCGGTAGCACTTACCGCCGGTTCGTTTGGCGGTAAGGAGCTACCGCTGGATGAAACGGCGGTAAGTTTCATGGGCCGTGGGCCAAGGATCTTACCGCCAGTTCATCCGGCGGTAGCTCCTTACCGCCAAACGAACCAGCGGCAGGGTGACATATTTGCAAAAAAAATATAACGACATATATTTTTGATAAATTGAAAAAAAATAATATAAAAATAAAAAATCCTCCAGCACGCACTACAATTATAAATGGCCAAATGGGCCGCCCAGCCCAGCACGGCACGGGCCCGTCTGGGCTCGGCCGATTACGGCACAGCCCAATTCAGCACGACCATATAAACGGGTCGGGCCGGGCTGCCTGACGTGCCGCACCACCAGCCCAGGCACGGCACGATGTCCATCCAATCGTGCCGGGCCGGGCCAACAAGCCCGCCCCTTGATGGCGGCCTTCTAGCCCGCGGGCGGATGGAGCGGGCAGCGGAGCGGCCGACCGGCCGGATCGGCGCAGCTACCGCGGGCTGGAGCGCCATCGACGAGCGACCTCGGCCTCCCCACGCACCTCGTGCTCCACCAGGAGGCATGGAGCTCTGATGCAGTCTCCGCGGCTCCGTCCGGCGACCACAGATCGGACACCCGCCGCCGTCCTTCTCCTGCCCCCCGATGGGGAAGTTCCTGGCGGCGGGGAGGTGGCAACCGGTCAACCGGGGAGGGGCGAGAGGGAGAAGGAGAGGGGAGCCGGCGAACCGGCGAGCCGCTAGGACCGCGAGGTAGGAGACGCGCGAGAGAGGGCTCAGGCAGCCAGGCGGGCGGCGGCGTGAAATCGATGAACGGAGGAAGAGAGGTTGGGGGCGTCCGAGCGTGGCTTCTAGCTTGGATCGATCCATTTCTTTTTAACGGGAGCTGGGGAGATCGGCTAGCAGGGTGAGGCCTACAATAGCTAACAAGCCGGATATTGGGTTGCCATTGGGCCTAGCCGCTAGTCAGGCCGTGCCCGGGCTGGCACTACGGGCCGCGGTGGCAGCCCAAGCAAAGCCCACTTGGTCGGCAGTTTTTTTAATTTTTAATTTTTACAAAAATATATTTTCGTTTTCGAAATTTACAGAAATATACTCCAGCCGCCCCATTGCCGGGCGGCCGAGACCTGGTTGCCCCGCTGCGAGGCGGCAGGGGATTTTCTGCAAAACTTTTCGATGAGAATTTGCGCTAAGGCCCCTGGAGGATCGGGGGGCGGGCGGATCCCAGAGGCCGCCGGCCCTCGTTTGCTTCACCAAAAATTTAGAAAAAAAACTCTCGGTTTGTCGTAATACTATTCATATAATATATAATGGTCTAACAGTTCATTGGTACTGCAAAAGTGTGCTTGCATTGCAAGGTAGCATAAACCAAGTTTGAGTACAAAATATGAAAACCAAGACGACAGGTCCATAATAACAATAGAGAAACAAGTGGCAACAACTAACCACCCCTACCGTGCCGACCTCTCTTACGTTGTGCATGTACGTGATCTGTAGGGTAGCTATGACGGTCCGGTGGCCTCACGTCTCTGGCAGGACGGCGTAATAGAGCCAGAGGTGTATGCAAGCTGGGATCATCGTCCTGGGTAGGTGTAGCAAACAACCGTGTAAAGTCATCGAAGGAGGCCTCGTCGTTGTCTTGAGACCACCCTACGGATCACAAAAAACCTTTTTTTAAACAATGTTAAATAGGTGAATGCAATTCCGTACAAATGATTGTGCGTACCCTGTGTTGGAGGTGGTGGTGGTGGTGGATAGGAATAAACTCCTTGATATCCTCCTGGTGGCGGCATAGGGTGATACGAAGAAGGCCCCGCTCCGGTGAACTGTTGTGATCCTGAGTGTAAATAGTAATGTATGAGCCTTCGACCATAAAACAAAAGCAAATATAATTATGCACCACATATTTACCTAAATTCCCTGCAGCTGGTGTCATAGAGGTAAACTGGGTTCCTTGAAACGGAGCCCCTTGCGAGGCACCTGACCCTCCATAGGGCTGAGAACCGGGGTACCCGTACCCTGTGTGGAGTCGTACTTAAATATTGCCTACAAATATACGGATTGGTAAATATCACACCATATCTTCGTACTGTGGGTGGTATGGGGGAGGCTGCTGCACTGCGGCACCACAAGGAACCGACGTGGACGCTTGCGACGATCTGTAGGAATCCTCATACACCGTCCGCGTACCAAAGGCCTGAAGGATGCCTCGGGCTCTATCACGTTGAGTGGTCCAGGCCTCGAGTTGCACCGGCATGCTCATCGTAAACCCGCCATGAATCCTCATTACATTCAGTGAGCAATCTAATTCAAGCAACCTACACATTTCGAACTGCAACCAAAAAAACTTAGTCCACAAATCTTAAAAGATTGAAAATGCCGTCAATATTTACTCACCGCCCCAGCTAGTACCTCATCCCTGTGTCGTACATAGCCATCCTGCGAAGTCACAACATGCGGCTGTGGATGCATGTCAGCATACGTCAAGCGGCAACGAGTCTTAGGTTCGTACCAAGTCAGGTACGCCCTAAACGAAGCCTCAGTGTGTGGACCGGTGTCCTCAACCAACTGCTCGTTTGCATTATCCCACGTAGCCACCCACGGTTGTAACCTAGTGACCCACATGGTGGAGAAAGGATGTCCAGCCCTTTACAAACTGCACGTTAAATAGAAATTAGTGACACATTATTAGTACATGGGGACTTATATGTTTTTGTTACCTATGATCGTAAGACCAAAGTTGTAGTAGAATTGGGCACCCCGTTAGGAAAGCATTGCGATCATTCTGCCGTGATGTCTTGCAGAGTTCACGATATGTGCATGCAAGAACCGCTGAACCCCAACTATATAAGGGTATGGCATCCTCATCTGCATCGGCGATCTCCTGTGCGTAGGGCACAAGCACCCTATCCACACAGTGGCCGTGTGAGTTGTTGAACATGATGTACCCAAACAACCACAACAGGTATGCCTCGAGTGATCTAATCACGCTGTAGTCATCAGCATCGGCTGCCAACAGGTCCGGCTGCAATGAAGTACAAATATTGAGAATAAAAAACACATGAGGTATTTCAAAGCTATAAAATACATCAACACATCGTTTTGTAGGAAGTTGTACCTAGAACTGTAGGAGCCATGACTTCGAAGGGCCTTTCGACTGTGGGTGCTCATTGAAGTCTTCAGTATCAATCGTGGTGGCAACACCTGCAAAACGTTGCTCAAGGTCCTAAAGTAAGAAGACCTGCCTTGCTCAGCCTGCATCATATAGTGCACAAACGTTAGTACATTATATAACGAAATATATAACGGACGAAAACAGAAAATAGACGACACATCACCAGGGCACCCATCGTGAGTCTACAGGAACCAACTCTGCAAGTGGACGTGGACGCAGCACGTTGAGTTGTTGGTGTTGAACCATAGCAAGAAAGGACCGGTGACCCGAGTCTATTGTTGGGTCCAGCAACGCAGGAGTAACCCCGGCCATACTTACCATGTAAGATCAAAACAATGCAATACAATCACACACATCTAAATTAAATAGTACCATCGTACAACACTATATGTCCATACATAACGAAATTATATTGTTACATGCTACCATCTGGTTCAACTACACATACATACATAATAAAATTATATTGTTACATGCTACCATCTGGTTCAAATACATATCCATACATAACCGAATCTAAATCCTTAATCTAACACTAATCACTACTAACATTAATTAAAATGATTGCTAATCTACTGTGTCAACGCTAATCACTACAAGTAACTACACCTAAACTAGAAATCTGGTTTTGACCTTACTCACTATAGTAACTGATTGCTAATCTACTGTGTCAACAAAAATAATTACAACATAATCTATTTGTAAAGTGTAGAAAATTTTAGTTACCTGCAGTCGCCGGCTTGAAAATCCGACAGTGCTTCGCCGCTTTGCCTCTCCCTCACCCCTCCTCTCCCTCCCTCCCTCTCTTTTCTTTTTTTCTGGATTTTTAGTGAGCCAAATGAGGGGGTGGGGGCAGCCAACCCCTTATATAGGGCCGGGGGAGGCGGTCGCCCCGCTGCCGGGCGGTCGGGGCCTGCTGCCCTGCTGCCGGGCGGCCTGGGGGGCCGGCCGCCCCGCTATCGGGCGACCGGTCCTCCAGGGGCTTCAGCGCAAATTCTCCGCGAAAATTTTTGCAGAAAAGCCCCTGCCGCCCCGCAGCGGGGCGACCAGGTCCCGGCCGCCTGGCAGCGGGGCGGCTGGGGTATATTCCTGTAAATTTTGAAAACAAAAATATATTTTTGTAAAAAATGAAAATAAAAAATAAAAAACCGCCACTTGGTCGTGCCGTGCCAGCCCAGGCACTATGACAATAGTGCCAGGCCGTACCTGGGCCGTGCTTTTCCGGGCCGGACTTCGGGCCGCCCATTTGGCCCAGCCCAGTTGGCCATCTATAACTACAATGAGTGATACTATGTATGATTGCCACTGAAGAGATGTGGTAATAACTAGGTTACCTACATGCCATCTAGCAAACATGTTGGTTGTTAATTTACATTTCAATAGTAATTATGCCATTTAAGGGTCAAGTTTGCCCGATTTTGATAGTTGGATGACTTTCTGTTATCGGGTTTTGTAGTTGAAGATTGAAAATTAGACTTTTACAATAGTTCGATGATGTAAATCGGACTTTTTCCAAGAAAAAATAGGTGTCGCCATTTTACTAAGTCTGTTATAGTTAGTTAGCAATTAATGTTTCATATGGGTAACTAAGCTCCATTTAGAAGCAATAAGTTTTGATTTTAAACAAATTTTTTGTTTTGAATGATCCTTTTTGCTGCTATCACAATCGTCGGTGTTTCATACTGCCAGTTAGTAAATTTAAGATTACACGTCTAGTCTGGATAGTGTGCGAATCTAAGAGGGGGACTTTGATGCTATAGTTCTAAAGGGTACACATCTTAAAGGAAGTATCATGAGATCAAGTTGGTGGTCTAAATGAAGATCACATCATATATATGCTGAGTTGGAGAAGAAAGAAGAGAAGGAGGCCACAAATTTACATCCCACTCTGTTGACGCCTTTTACGGGTCAACACATGAACGCGCTAGGTCGTGTGGCACGAGGAGGGGCTCGGTGCAGCTCCTCCTGCGTAGAGCAGTCAGACCGGTCCCTCGCCGTCTAAGGGACCGGTCAGACCGGTCACCGGGGTGAATCGGCGACGGTCGACGAACGCTCGCCCAGGAGGGACCCCGTCAGGGCACACGCATGTAGGATTGTTCTAGGATCGGCAGGCCACCTAGAACGCCTTCAAATGTCGCGGAGACGAGGGAAGAACAACAGATGAGGGTGGGAAAAGCTAGGGTTTGGAGAAAAGGTTAGACGATAAAAAGTAGTAATTGTATTGTGTTTTGATCGATTGGATATCCTCAATCGGCCGTAACCCTTTATATTTATAGGATGAGATGGACTTATCCCGCAAGGAATCCTTTTACAGATCTAAATCTATTAAAAACTCTAATTACAGTTGGACTCGTCCTAGACCGGTCAGACCCACCAGTCAGACCGGTAGGTCCCTGCCAGACTGGCCACAGTACCTCGATCGGACCGGTCAGACCGGTTGGTGCCAATTTTGGCTGTCAACATATGCCCCCCTGTTTTTTTGGTAAAGCTTGCTTGCCAAAAAAATATTCTTCTGAGCCAAAATTATCTAAGGGCGATGATTATTATTACATCGGCCATTATTTGTGCTAAGGGCGATAAATAATTATCGGCCATAACTTGCTCTAATCAAGTTGATGTTGAAACAACCTGTTTCGGCCGCCACACCTTCTTCGTGATTGCTGACGTCTTTGGCATGGCCTCCACTTGTTGCTCCATTGCCTCCTTCTTGCGCATACATTGCAGCCTTCGCTTCTGAGTAAGAGACAAGCCTGAGGGGCACCACCTCGGTTGTAAATACTTTGAATCTTGCTTTGTACCTTTCGCATATGCTTCATTGCAATCAATATCCTTTTTGACCAGATCGTTGCACAGAGTAATCGGTCCATTGGATGGCGTATAATCAGCTTGTCTTGGATGAGGATCCAATTGCTCCTGATGTTTCGATGAGGGCTTTGTATCCTTGACTTTGCTTGGTCACCCCTTGTGTCTTTGAGCAATCCCCTCCTTTTCATATTTGGCCAAGAGTTTTTTAAAACTCGGCCTTGTCTTGCTTCTGGGGGAATTCCTAGATTTACTGGGCACACCAATCAAATCGGTCCTAGAACCGGTCAGACCGATCGAACCGGTCAGATCGCCGTTGTGGTCGGTCAGACCGGTCGACTTGCTGTTGGCCTTCTTCTTCTTGTCTTGCCCCCCGAGTGTTTTTGTGGCTTGAGGGGTCTTCTGTGTCAGTTTCTTTTCAGATCTTTCATCACCAATGATTACAATCTTCTCCTTCGTTGATTCGTCTTGATTTGATCGAATTAACACTTTAGGATTATTTAACTCTAACATATGCACCGGGAAAGGATTTTGATCAATCGTCCTTCATTAATGACCGATTGAATTTGCCTACATAATATGTTACAATCATTGGTAGCATGTGAGAAGGTATTATGAAATTTGCAATATACTCGCCACTTTAACTCTTCAAGCGGCGGTACAGTATGTGACATCTTGATGTATCCAATCCTATATAACTCATCAAATATCCTTTCGCACTTGGATACATCAAAAGTAAATTATTCGTCTTGCCAATTTTTAAGAATTGGCTTAAGAGCAGAACAAATAAATGGTTTGGTTTGAGATGGCCAAACAAACTCAGCAGCATAAACTTCATTAGACTCATCGTCCGAACAATCTGAATTGCAATCTAAAGCATGCACACTAGAACGATGGTGTCTATGAGACTCCTGAGACTCTTTGCTTTGGCTTTCCATAGCCAAAGCTCATTGATGCACTCGAGTAACAGTAAAGAAATCATAGCTCCCTAATCTTTCTTTAATATGAGAGCGCAAGCCATTAAAAACCAAATTAGCTAAATCTTTTTCTGCAATATTCACACTAAAGCATCGGTTTTTTTATCATAGAATCGTCTTATGTAATCATTGACAGATTCATCACGCGACTGTCTAACCGATGTCAAGTGAGACAATTTAAGCTCATCATGCCCACAGAAAAAGTGCTCATGGAACTTCTGCTCTAATTGTTCCCATGAGCCAATAGAATTAGGTGCCAAAGAAGAAAATTATGAGAAAACGGTTCCAATTAGAGATAAAGAAATAAACGCATTTTCAACTCGTTTATTGAACCAGCTTCTCCTAATTGGGCAAGATACTGACTAATATGCTCAAAAGTACTTCTAGTATCTTCTCCACTGAACTTAACAAATTCAGGCAACCTAAAACCAATAGGGTATGCAACCGAATCAAACAAAGTAGGATACAGTTTTTGGTATGTGCGAGTTTTGATTCTAACATCCACCCCAAAACTTTCTCTAAGCAAATTAGCCAAATCATTCTTATAATCAGTAAGCACTTTATCAAAATGACTTGAAGAATTTGGCTGTGGACGTAGATACTTCACGCTGGTTTAAAATAGGATGACCTGATGGATCGGTCGGACCGGTCGGTACGACCAGTCGGACCGGTTGGGGGGAACCGGTCTGACCAGTCTCTGCCGGTTTTGCCAACGCTGCACCTATCAGTCAGACATCTCGTCGGAGATAGGACCGATAAGTGGTACTGAGTTCCTAGGAGGTTCCGGTGGTATGTATGAAACAAGCTCGTTTGTTCGGTTAATGTTGGCCGAACCAGGGATACTCATAATGGGATCGGTGTATGTGGGTGTCACAGTTTGACCACTGAAATAATTCATCGGCATCCCATATTGAGGTTGACTCATAGGAGAAGCTGCCGATGGTTGAGGAACATAAAATTCAAAAGTAGAAACAGATGGAGGTTCATCGGCTATCTCTGGTTTCTTACCAGCCGATTCTCTTTCCTTAGAGCTAAGCCAATTAACCCAATAAACATCACGCTCAGCTAGAAATTTCTGAATTTGTTCCATAGTAACACCAGAATATGGAGCACTTGCAGCAGGTGTTACCTCAGTAGATGCATCCGTGGAGGTAGAAATGAAGTCGATCTCCTTGATCTTGGTGATCTTGCCGCGTCGATCGACCTTGATGCTTGCAAGCGCCGCTAGTAGATTCTTCATCATGCTTCTTCTTGCGCTCCTCCAACACCAGATGGACGTCCTCAGGAAGATGCTCGTACGTCGCAGGGATGATGTTGTCTTTGTCAATCTCGGTATTAGAGCCCATCTTCTTCAGGGTAGATTAGATCGGTTTTGCTAACTAAGATCTTTCTTCCCCAGCGTTGTCGCCAAAAATATGTGTTGAGGCCTTTTACGGGTCCACACACGAACGCGCTAGGTCGCACAGCGCGAGGAGGGGCTTGGTGCAGGTCCTCCTGCGTGGAGCGGTCAGACCGGTTGGTCAGACCGGTCGGTCAGACCGGTCTCCGGGGTGAATCGGCGATGACCTACGAACGCTTGCCCGGGAGGGACCCCGTCAGGGCAGGCGCACATAGGGTTGTTCTAGGATCGGCAGGCCACCTAGAATGCCTTTAAACATCGTGGAGATGAGGGAAGAACAACAGATGAGGGTTGGAAAAGCTAGGGTTTGGAGAAAAGGTAAAGACGATAAAAAATAGTAATTGTATTGTGTTTTGATCGATTGGATATCCTCAATCGGCCGTGACCCTTTATATTTATAGGGTGAGGTGGTCTTATCTCGCAAGAAATCCTTTTACAGATCTAAATATATTAAAAACTCTAATTATAGTCGGACTCCTCCTAGACCGGTCAGATCGGTCAGACCCACCGGTCAGACCGGTCGGTCCCTGCCGGACTGGCCACAGTACCTCGACCGGTCAGACCGCTCGGTCGGCCCGGTCAGACCGGTTGGTGCCAATTTTGGCTGTTAGCACACTCTCAGCTGGCCCCAATTCGAAAAAACACAGGAAAATTCATGTTAACCTAGCACACGGACCGGTTAGCGAAATTATGTCAGTGATGCATGTCATGAAGTACAATTTTCATGACAAAAACTCGGACATTTAAATGCATAGATTACCAATGAAAAGTTTATACTTCGCTGTAATGGTGGCTACTACATTATATTTTCTCTCTTTTATTCAAGCGTGTGGTACTCGAGGGCTTTGGATAGAGCGGACATACGCCATATTATGTTAGCGATGAATAAAGATATTGCGCGGTCCCGCCTGTTGGCGCAAATTCTGGGCCAACACACGAGAGCACTAGCACGTGCAGCGAGCAGAGGCACACGTTGCAGCGCCGCCATTTAGGTCCGGTCAGATCGGTCAGGGAGTTCGGTCAAATCGGTCTTCGTTGAAGGCCGGCGAAGATCCGACGAACGCTCGCCCGGGAGGGACCCGTCAGGGCAAGCGCACGCAGGATTGTACTAGGGTCGGCAGGCAACCTAGAATGCCTTCAAACATCATGGAGACGAGAGAAGAACAGAAAATATTGAGGTTGGAAGAGCTAGAGTTTGGAGAAGACAAAGAGTAATGCAAAGTAATGAAAAGTAATAGATTAGTATATTTTTGATCGATTGGATACCTCAATCGGCCGTGGCTCTTTATATTTATAGGGTGGGAAGGTCTTGCCCCGCAAAAAATTCTTTTTACAGATCTAAATCTAAGAAAAACTCTAATTTCCTTCGGACTTCGAATGGACCGGTCAGACTACTAAAACGGACCAATCAGACCGGTAGGACCGGAGTATCCAAGCTTAAACCTGGAGTATCTGGGCTAATGTTCGGATGTCCAAACTTTAGCCCAGGGTATCCGGGTTTTCTAATCTGGCTACCAATTTTGGTCGTCAACATATGCCCCCTTGTTTTTTGGCAATGCTTGCAAATCAAAAATAATCTTTTGGACAAAAATTGTCTAAGGGCGATGATGAATAGTACATCGGCCATATATTTATTCTAAGGATGATGGAACTATGCATCGGCCATATATCTTGACTTTGCTCAAGTTGATGTTGAAGTTGTCTTCTTTGGCCTCCACTTGTTCTTGGTTGGTGCAGACGGTGCTGGCTTTGGATCAGATTGATGCTCCAATGATTATCGTCTGTGTAATCGTTGCAACTTCCTCTTTTGAGTGTGAGTTAAGCAAGAGGGACACCACATCGGCTGCAAATATTTTGAATCTTGCTTCACACTCTTCTCACTCTTCAAACTTGCTTTTGACTAGATTATTATTAGTAACAACTGATCTTTGTAATGAATCACAATTCGGAAATGTAGAAGGATATTGTATGATATATGGTTGCATATACAAGCTACTATAATCCGAAGGTGAATAGTAATAAGGATATGACAAAAACCAGGGAGTAACTGATCCAAAGAATGAATATGGTGCAGCACTTGTACCTTGACATGAACGAGGATCCAGTTGCTCACAATGTCTTGATGATGATTGTGTATCTTCGGCTTTATTTGGTCGTTCGTTCTATTTCTGGGTGGCTCCTTTCTGCTCATATTTGGCCAAGAGCTCTTTGAAGCTCGGCCTTGTTTCGTTCTTGATCTTGAAGGAACTTGCAAGCCCACTCAACACGCTGGACAGACCGGTCTCTGTACCGGTTATATTGGTTAGTACACCGGTCAGACCACCCTGTGAAACGGTTAGACCGGTTGACTTGTCACCAGTCCTCGTCTTCTTGTCTTGCCCCTCGGGCATTGAAGCCTTTTTTTTGCAACTCGAGGGGTCTTTTCTGCATCACTTTTTCTTCGGTCCTCTCTTCACAAATGATCACATTTTTCTCTTTGGCAGATTCAACTTGGTTTTGCCAAATCAACACTTGTGGATTTGTCAACTCAAGTGTATGAACGGGAAAAGGATTCTGATCGATTTGCATTGCAGGAATAACCAATCGTCTTTTCATTTGTGGTCGATTGTATTTGTCTATGAAAAACATTGCAATAATTGGTAAGATGAGAAAAAATATTGTGTAACTTACAATAAGCGTGCCTCTTCAATTCATTCATTGATGGAATAGTGTGAAAAAAATTAATTTTCCCAAGCTTTGCCAACTCATCAAAAATCCTATCACACTTAGACACATCAAAAGTAAATTTAACTTCATCATGCCGATTTTTTGGAATCGGCTTTAAAGAATCACAAGTGCTTGGCTTATCAATGGCTAACCATACAAATTCAGCAGCATAAACCTCATTATTCTCATCGTCTGAAGAATCACCATGTAACACATGCATACCAAGACGATCAGATTTGAATTTAGAATCTTTATTTTGGCTTTCTTGTGCCAAACCCCTTTGCAGCACTTGATTAATGGTTAAGAACTCATAACCTTCCAATTTTTCTTTAATATGATATCTCAAACCATTAAGAGCTAATTTAGCAAGATCCTTTTTAAAAATAATCAGACTATAATATCAGTTTTTGTATCTCTAAATCTTCTAATGTATTCAGCAATAGGCTCATCAAGCTTTTGCCTAACCGATGTTAAATAACATAGCCTCAATTCATTACCACCATTGTAAAAATGCTCATGAATTTTGCGCTCTAATTGAGACCATGTCTGTATAGAATTATGAGATAATGCCGAAAATCATGAAAAAGCAATACCAAATAATGACAAAGGAATATTCTGATTTTTAAATGATCAAGATTACCATAAATTCCTATTTGTGCTTTAAACTGACTAACATGCTCTCATGTAGTTCTACTATCCTCCCAGTGAATTTAATAAAGGGAAAATTCGATTCATGCCACCACAACTCCGTAACACCATAAAATTGTTAGGATATGGTATATAATCAAAACTCTATGGATAAGACTTCTAATAAACAAGAGTTTTATCCTTAAGTTCTACGCCGAAAGTTTCTTTAAACATAATTGCCAAATCTCTCTTATATTTTTCAAGTATTTGATTAAAATAAGAATCATTTGGCCTTTGCACATTTGCACTAGAATTATTCAGCGTATGCGGTGCATGGTTCGGTTGTGTATATAGTGTTTGCTGCAAATAACCATTATTTGGTATTGCACCGTATGAAAAACCTGAACTCTAGGGAGGCATAGTATAGGAATTATATGTTGCAGCGTATGGAGGAACAAAATAATCAGTAAATCTATTTGTTTGGCTAAGATCAGCCTGAACAGGAGGTATACTAGCAATTGGTTCAGGAGATGACTGATACGCCACTAGAGCACCAAAACCGGTCCTTCATAACCGGTTTGACCAAGCTGTGAAGCCGGTCTGAACGCTCTGTTTGCGCTCTGTTTGCGCTGTATTGTTCTGGAGCTTTCTGACCATCATAATAATTCAACGGCATGCCATATTGAGGCACATGTGCTGCTGATGACTCAGGAGGTGTGGCATTATGTTGAAAAGTACCAACAACATTAGATTTTGGAGAACTACTATTATCGGCCAAGGATTGCTTTCCTAATGATTTATCAATCATGTTTTGAACAGTAGCCATCATTTTTTTCTTGACCACTAACCAATATCTGACTAACTTGCTCCAAAGTAACAAATGATGTTGCAGCACTTACATTGGTGTTTGCCTTGGTACGCTCTTTCTCCTCTGAAAGAACGACCACCTCCTTGTTCTTGGAGACGCCACCCTTCCGATTCTTGGAGAAGTGAGACAACCACCATTGACGCTTTTCTTCAATCTCTTTGGCTTTGCGTTGTATGCTCTCTTCTTCACATTACTTGATGAAGGTTTCATAAGCTTGACGATCTTCCTCTGACAATTCGTCAATAATCGTCTTAACGATATTGTTGGCATCAACCTCACTAGGATTTGTTAGCTTCACTATGGTAGAAGATCCTTTAATTTTTTCCCGTCAGGGCAAGCGCACACAGGGTTGTTTTAGGGTCAGCATGCCACCTAGAACGCCTTCAAATATCGTGAAGACGAGAGAAGAACAATAAATATGGGGGTTGAAAGAGCTACGGTTTGGAGTAGACAAAAAGTAATGCAAAGTGATGAAAAGTAATAGAATGATATGTTTTTGATCAATTGGATACCTCAATCGGTCGTGGCCCTTTATATTTATAGGGTGGGGAGGGTGGGGAGGTCTTGCCCCACAAGAAATCATTTTTACATTTCTAAATCTAAAAAAACTCTAGTTTTCTGCGGACTTCAAATGGACCAGTCAGACCGCTAAACTCGACTGATCAAACCTGTAGGCTCGGAGTATCCGGGCTAATGTTCGGGCATTCGAACTTTAGTCCGGAGTAACCGGCCTTTTATCCGGAGTATCCAGGTTTCCTGATGGGCTGCTAATTTTGATCGTCAACACCTCCATTCTTAAATATATGGCACAATTGATTTTTTTTTTACTCAAAGTTTGACTAACGAGTTCAGTAAAGTAAAATAAGTACCACTAGATTAATCATCAAATGTACTTTATATTTAACTTCTAAAATTATATTTTTGTATAAAAATTTATAGAAAGGATGAAAGGTCAAACAATGAAAAAAGTTAATAGGGTCATATATTTAAAAATGGAGGGGTAGTTCGTAGAACTTTAATGCATGCAGTAGGTAGATGATATGGTTGAGGCGCAACGACGACATGGACGTGTGCACTGATGGTTCCGTACACATTACTTAGCCAAACCAGATCAGAGAGACCAGGCGTCCCCCCCCCCAACCCACACGTCCTTTAATTTAACTAGGTGAATGCCCGTGCGTGCGTTGTCATGGGTAATAAAAAAATCATAAAAAATACGTGAATATCCAAGGTAAATAGAAGTCATCAAACATAATTTTCACACAATAAACAGATCATTGACCAAAGATAAATAGTAGTGCACGAACATATTACCAGGACTATCATCAAAATACATGTCACGAATGTTGGTCAAATTTGGACTCATAAAAGGAAAATAATAACATATTAATGTTCAAGGGCAACTAAATATGCAAATAAATGTACAACAGAATATGAAAACATTGTGGACCTTTTTTGAAAAGAACTGTGTGGACCTTATCATCCTATTGTTCACATTAAGATCCATCAACAAACAATCAGAGGATCATGTAAGTGGAAAAGATGCTGGACTTGCCATTGTAGTATTGCAACTTGCAATGGAGCACATATTTTCCTGCAAGTGCATGGCCCCATGTTCAGTGATACCTGCGACTGGTTGATTGAGATATATGTATTTTTTTTTGCATTGGCTGATTGAATATATGCTTCAGGAATGACAGGATCTATAGTAACAAAGTAATGACATCTATCAGTTCACTGAAATGATGCATCGTAAATTAGGAACGATCATGCCCGTGCGTTGCTACAAGCATCGTAAGTAAGGTTATCATAATACATGGATTTAATAGATGCATCGTAACAGGGAACAGTAGGATCCATAGATACGGTAAAAATAGAATGTTGGCCTTAACTATGTCACACAATTGTCCAGCAAAGTTAGGCATATAAAGTAGAAATGATATATTTTCATGCAGTGCATAATCACATCAAATATACCCTTTTATTTCATATACCCGATGAAATTCATGCAAAATGAGCAGAGCAGCATCCCTTTGTTTCACTCTATGTTTAGTCTCAGAATAAGGCTGAAATCTCATATTAGAAACCCCCGACGTGCATGCTACTGAAATGGCACATTCCACATTAGAGAAAATCAGAGAACACACAACATTAGTACAGATACCTGGAACCACTTTGGATTATCTGGACTCTGCTGCGCGGCTAACACTTCAACAAATCCACATTGGGACGTGCCCTGAGCCTTCATTCTTGTAACCTCCAATGTTGCTTCCCTAGGCTCTTGACTGTGTCAGCACATAGATCTTTGAGATGTTGCTGTTGAGACAATTGCTGACAGGGATATCAATGAGCCTGTAGTTGGCACCCAATGGAACTGCAGGCTTGGCACGCTTGTTTGTCAGGGGGGACAATCTAGTCCCCGCACCACCTCCAAGAATGATTCCAAGAACACTCTGAGGCAGCAATTATGTGGTAATTGCATCAAGACAAATCGATTGAACAAAAAGTGCATTAAATTTATGAGTAATAATAACAGAAGGGCCATGTAGATCATTTTCTGTTAAATGATAAATTACTCATTTGTAGATCATGTTGGATTATATGGAACCACTTCATATTTTCCTACTTTTAACTTTTAGGTAATGAATGAAGGCTCAGGGCACGTCCCAATGCATAAAATTCCTGAAAACATGGAGAAATAGCTATAGTAAAATCATTAGGTTGTCTTTTGGCGCTCCACCGCACCAGTTTTGAGAGAACGTTGTTATAAATTACTAATGCTGGCATCAAAGGTAAACTTTTCCTGAAACTGATGCAAGGGAGGTTTTCTATGCTCCATGGGACCAGTTTGACAAACCCAACAAACCCAAAGAAACTGAGCTATTTTTGATTGTTCATGCAGGCAATGGAGAAAGACTCATTTGATGCCACCTTGCTAGCGAATAGGAGCTTATGCTGGCTGCTAGATGCTCAAAAGTCCTCGTGTTGCAGATTTTCTATGTGAAACTGAAAAGCTCCACCAATAAAATTTTTTTACTATACTTATTTGATAAGGGGTGGATAACTTCTACCATCCTGATACAGGAAGGAGAATAGAATTGGTCACATGACATTCTCTTGGTGTTTCGATATTTCAATAGACCAATCAATTATTTTGCTAATTGATGAGTTCAATCAATAGCCGAACTAATTTGATTATCCACGGGGCACAAAACATCTAAATCTCACTTTTCCCATACCTCTGCTCATCGTCACAGTTTGTACTCAAGGAGCAAATTCATCACCATAGAAATTCCTTGAACTGCTCTGCGTCCAAGTTGTGGAGGCACACTGAACCTGCAGAAACTGAAAACGAGAGGATTACAAGTAGCAGTGTCAGATCCATGAGAAAAGCCAGAGCAGGTACTCACACTTGACATCGAACGGGAGGGAGCTTGGGGCCGGAGATGATCTGGGAGATGAGAGAGGAAGGGAGGGAGCTTGGTGACGGACGGAGCCACGGAGGTGAGATGGGATCCAAGGGAGGGGTCGGGGGGAGAGCTGAGGCGCGGGTCACCGGTGGAGCGGGCGCCGAATGCGAGCTCGTCACCGAGGCCCGTCGCCGTGCGCGCGACCTCCCTCCGCCCTGCCCCGGTCAGCCGAGCAGAGGCGGCGGCGGCGGCCACACGCCATCGAGCACGCGATCCGGTGAGGGCGCGGACGGCACGGCGGGCGGGGCCGCGCGGCGACGCGGACGTCGCGTCCGGCGCGAGTGCCAGGGGCGGGTCGGCGGCGGATCTGACGACGGCGCGGCGGTCGGGTCAGGGCGGGCGGGACCGAGCGGCGGCGCGGACCTCTCGACGGAGCGGCAGCCGGGACGGCGCAGCGCGAACGACAAGGCGGCCGGGACGGAGCGGGCTGGGTCGGGGCGGGCGGGGCCGAGCGGCGACGCGGCGCCGGCGTCGCGCGAACCGGTGAGGGCGCTGGGCGAAGGGGAGTGAGGCGCCGCCCCAGCCGACCGAGCGTGCGGAGGTACCGGCGGGGGGTTGGATCTGCGCGGTGGAGGGGCCTTCGTCGGCCGGTGGAGTTGAGCGCGGGCAGAGCGCAAGGGCGGCAGCAAGGTGGGGGAGACGGCGACGGCGGCGAGGGCGGGGTTGGGGGCGACGGCAGCACGCGGGGGTGGGGGGGAGGTCGGGCCGAGTGCGAGGGTGAGGGAGACGGGAAGAGATGGAACCGTCGGGCGAGCGGGGGAGACCGAGAGGCGGAACCGCGCGCGGAGCAGCGGACGGACGGACGGACGAATCTCGAACGAATATTCGGATGACGAACCAAAAAAGTCACCCTTAACCTTTTTTAATAGTAGAGATTTAATTGGCCTGGTGTGTTCGTTTCCAGCGCAAATGTTAAAAACACTGCACTCGGCAGGCTGGAGCTGGAGTGGTGTGAGAGAAAAATACTGTTACCTGGCTGGTGGCTGGTGGCTGGAGCTGGAGCGATATGAGAGGGAAATACTGTAGCGCTGGAGGACTGGAGACCAGCCGAACGCAGTGAAAGCTGGCGTCGTTTGCAACATCGGATGGTCGCCCAATCGACTGCGCAGTAGCATGGCATAATAAATTTATTATCGAAATTTCGACATTGTTTATGGGTCCGGATTCAACGGTTAAAATTACATAACTATTGCTGGTTGTTGATCGTTTCGGGCGGATGCTTTACCCTCTTGGTTTGTCGGTCGAGTGGATGCATTGGCATCTTCGAGTTTGGAGACCCTTTGCTTCCTTGGCGATGGTGTTTATTTGAGCTGGTTCGGTTGCTAGATTGTGTCTTGCTTCGTGGGTTCATGTGTTCACTCCATGTTGCCCTTGCTGTTTTTGTTAGAGTCGCCTACCATTTGTTTGGTGGTGCTTTGTAATCGTCTTAATAATTTCTGCCTATTAAAGTTTGTATCAATCATATTATTTCCTTTTTAATGAATGCTCAGGCACGTTCGGAAAAAAATGCATAAACAGTGACGTGATTTTGGTCCCATATTTTGTTTTGAATGAAAAAAAAATGGCAGATCGATGTGTGATAACCTAATAAGTAGCACTTTCAACTCAAAAGAGTAGTCACGCTGAAAATGTCAAACTAGATAGTACTACATCTTATCGCAAAAAAAAAGATAGTATTACATCGTTGATTTGACACAGAGATTCAGGGTAGACACAGAGCGTACAAGTACATAGTCTGGATGGATTATTAAACTCTTAATAATAAGGTTCATTTTTCTTTTTTTTTTAAGAAAAGAATAAATAAAACCATCTGCAAACCCAGCTGCTGGACCTGGACACAACATAGAGAAAGAGGCCGTACAGCGTCTTCTTCCTTGGGTCCAGCCACAAAGCAAGCCCGTGTCCTGCCTGCGCATCCGGGCCGGGCTGCAAGAGAGGCCGGCCCGCGTGCTACTATAGACGCGCCCACCAAACAAGGCCCGTTTGGGCTGGTAGCAGGCCGCGCGCGCGCACGACGGGTCGCCGGCCCCTTGCGATCTGCCGAGGCCCGAGGGGGCTGTTGTCGAGGAGGCCTGCAGCATGCTCGCTTGCGAGTGAGCTTCGTTTTTGTCTCGTGAGGGGCGCCAGCATGTGCTGCTCTATTCACGGCAGGGCTTGGTCATGATTATAAAACAAGATTTTACCCATCTTTTATGGATCTTCATCAACTTCACCTTGATTGTATAAAAGAATCTTACCTATCTTCTTTTTTTTTGAAGAAAACGGCAGGAGGGGTACCAAATCATATAAGAAGGAGAAACAAAGTTTTACAGTTCACTAAGGAGAAATCACACAAAAGAAAAAACATTCAAACTAGCAAGAAACATGACATGAGACTAACATAAGAACTACGTGGCGCACACTCACGGCCGCATGTCGCAGGCCTACCTCCTCCAAAATGTAGTTGAAAACCACAGAGATGCTAGCATAGATTTGCCTTCGAAAATTCTACTATTCCTCTCCTTCCAAATATCCCACGCTGTGTACATTAGTAAAGCTGCAACATGCCACCGTTGATCTTTAGGAAGTGGCCGCAAAGCAGACGTCCACCAAACCTCAATCCCCCCCTCTTCGGTCTCTTCAATAAATCATTGGACCATACCTGCATCAGAAACCAGACTTCCTGAGCAAAAACACAATGAAGACAGAGGTGAGCTGCTGTTTCTGGCTCTTGATCACACAAAGGACAATTCAGATCACACAAGGGACAATTCGGATCACGCGGCCACGCCATCTTGATCAGCTTGCTTGCAATGAGAATTTTGGACTGGACCAAAAGCCAAGCAAAGAACTTGTGTTTCCCATCGGCATGTGCTTTCCAGATGTAGCTTCCTTGGAAGCTGCAAAATGATCCATTAAATTGAACCAAGTAAGCTGACTTGGAAGAGTAAGAGCTATTAGCAGTTCAGCGCCAAAGGAGTTGATCTTCCTATTCACTCAAAGAAACTTGCTGCAACAAGTCCCAAAGCAACACAAATTATGCCATTTCCTCTACCATGCTCATGCGCCACAGCCCCCGAGTCCAGCATTGATCATGCAATTCTTCTCTTACTTTCCTGTTCTTCCTCTAGGTCAACTTATAGGGCCCCGGCGCAATGTCCATCGGCGCCCTACCATCAATCCAAGAAGATTTCTAGAAAGATGCTTTGCGACCATCGCCAATGATGACTCTGTGCTTGCTCTGAAAAGTTAACGATCAACTGAATCACAAGGCACCTCTATACCAAACCAAGGCCTATCAGTATCTGTCCATTCCAGCCATAGCCACCTCAAACGCAATGCTCTGTTGAACAACCCCAAATCCAAAATGTTGAGGCCACCAAATTTCTTTGGGCGACTTGTTTTAGTCCACCTTACCAAGTAATGCCCCCCATTCGAATCTGCAGCTCCTTTCTACAAGAAGCTACATTTGACTTTGTCGATCTTCTTTATTGCCCACTTATTCAAGGCAAAAACCGATAGAAAATGTACCGGGATGGAGGTCACTACTGAATTCACTAGACGTAATCTGCCAGCATTGTTCAAGAGTCTTCCTTTCCATGTAGGCAATCTTGCAGACACTTTTTCAATTAATGGCTGCACCTCAATCCTTCCCAACTTTCTAAAGTGGAGAGGCAGGCTGAGATATGTACAGGGAAAGCTCTTGATGGGGCAATTGAAAAACTGCATTATCTGAGGTACATCTAGCTCCTCACATGTATAGGATAATAGGCACTTTGTTCATGTTCACCACCAAGCCAGAAGCAGAACCAAAGGTTGCGAGGAGAGATGCCAGTTCTTTCACTTCCTCCTTGACTGGATTAAAGAAAATAGTTGCATCATCAGCATACATACTTATCCTCAGTTTTGCACACATGTGAGCAATCGGCGTGAGACGGCCACTTGTGGTAGCTAGCTCGAGCAGCCTGGGAAATGGTTCCATGGCCAAAATGAACAGCAACGGCGATAGCGGGTCGACCTGCCTCAAACCCCTCCAATGCTTGAACCATTTAGAGCATCTCCAGTAGTCCCCCAATTTCCAATTGATAAGGAAATAGTGCTCCAGCCGTCTCCCTAAATCTTTCTTTTTTCCCAATAGTTATTGGGACAACCCAATAATCACCCAACTCTTCCTAAATAAAGAGAAGTTGTGACTCTCCCAATAAGGTAGTTGGATTGGGATGTGATTATTGGGAAACTTCAAAAGTAACTCTAACAATAATCCTAAAGTTGCTATTGGGATATCTCCCAATACCAGTTATTGGAAAATAATTATTGGGAGACTGATGGAGATGCTCTTACCTCTTGCCCCATTTAGAAATACTGCCGAAGAGGTGCTGCCTAGCAGAATTGAAACCCAAGCTCTCCATTTTGCTCCAAAACCCAACTGAGTAAGCACTTCTAATAGATAATCCCATCTTACACTACACTGTCAAAGGCCTTTGCTATGTCTAATTTCAGAAATAAACCTGGGTACTTGGCTCTGTGCAATTCCTTGATTAAATTCTAGGTGTACATAAAATTGTCATGGATACTTCGTCGTTTGATTAAAGCACTTTGGGTCCTTGAAACAAGCTGACCAAGAGAGCCTGCCAGCCGGTTTGCCATTAGTTTAGAGATTAGCTTTGCAACGCTATCTGTAAGACTTATGGGCCTGTAATCGCTCACACTGAGTGCCTCACTCTTTTTTGGAATCAGTACAACATGTGCTGAATTGAGATGCTTAAAGTGCTGATCGTGCTGTGCATAGAAAAAATTAATTGCAGCTTTCAAATCTTCCTTGATGATACCCAACAAGATTTATAGAAAATCCCAATAAAACCATTAGGCCTGGGCACCTTATCAGATTTCAGCTCCTATACAACAGCATGAATTTCTTCCTCACTAAATTCCTCCTCCAAATAATCTAGGTTCACATGTGGCATCCCCATAACTTCCCAATTTCTTACCTATCTTCGCTAGTTGTCTTCTTGTTGTTAGGTGGTCTTCTTGTTGTTTTGTTTGTGTTGTTGGCTAGTTGTTTTTGGTAGAGTTGGTTTAGTCATTGGCAGCTGTTGTCTTAAGTTGTAAACCCTTCTTTATAGTGTTGCTTGTCCCGTTTGGACCTTCCTTCTTATTAACATAGGGAACATATCAGATGCAAACCAATCTCTCCGTGCTCGTTAGCTTGGTTCATTTCAAAAAAAAAATCTTCGAATCATCTCCATTAGCATGTTGGACATGGTTATAAAGAAAGTATCTCCCCAACTTTGTTTCATCTCTACATAAACAGTTTGTAGGGATGGGTGAAAATGCAGTTTTAGGGTGGATATCACACTCACTCCAGCTTTTCGCAGCTAAAAATAACTATATTTGTAGGAGCGGGTGCATTACCCCACGCCACCGCAGAATAATTTTTTTTTTGAAAAATCGCTGGCAGCAGCTCCTCCAAGTCGCCGCCGCTGCGCGAGCCGCCGTGCACCCGCGCCCGCGCGCGGAGCTGCCACGCCCGCGGCGCCCCCACCATGAAGAATCCATGAGGGCGACGGCCCCTGCGTCTGTCTGACGCCGGTGCCATTCCTCTGGCACTCGACGAGATCCCGTTCTGCATCCCCTCCGATGCTGCAAACAAGTAGTAAGGAATCTTAGTATGAATCACGGCCATTGACAATGACGTCGGATTGGAGTGTGATGCTGACCTGTTGTGGACACATGCACGACGTCGTCGTAGTTCACCGGCCACAAAAAGTAGCCGCGCTCGTCGAGCCGCCGCGGGCCCGCTGCACAGCCTCATCTCCACGCCACCGTTGAGCCCGCGTCGTGCCGCCGCACGCTCACGCACTGAGCTACCACATAGTACAACGCCTCCATGGATTGGATCGATGAGAAGGAGATGGAGAAAGGCAAGAAGAACAAGAGCTCGTGAGAGAGCTGAGTACCAAGGATAAGGATAAAGATCGGATGGATGGGAAAGGATATAGAATAAGAAAGTGATGGGTGAGGGGTTATTGTGCTGCGGGACCCATGTGAAACGGCGCCATCTCCGAAGATATTTTACGCGAAGCTGATTCTACAGTCAACCGCAAGTTTTTAAACTCGCGGTCGATCTGTCCTCTTCCGCATCCCCCTCACTCCCGCACTCTATAGTCTCTTCCCTCTCCCTCTCCCGTCCCTTCCGCTGCTCGCCACTCCACACCGCCGCCACGCCGCTAGGGTTTCCCCTTCCCCTTTCCCATTCCCCTTCCTTCCCAGCGGGGAGGCACGGCGGCCCGCCTCGGGGCGGAGCAGCACCGGGGCGGCAGCGTGTCGGCGGCGAGCCCCCTTCCCCTTCCCTTCCCCCTTCCTTCTCCCGCCGCCGCGCGCCGCGGATCCGCCTCCCTGGACGCCGCTTCCTTCTCCCGCCGCCGCGCGCCGCGGATCCGCCTCCCTGGGCCGCCGCGCGCTCCCCCGCCGGCGTCCCCTGCGAGGTCTGCCTCGCTAGCCCGCCGCCGCCCGGATCCGCCTTCCTGGGTTGTGCGGCGGTGGCCGGGCGGTGGGAAGGCGCGGCGGGAGGCGGTGCCGCGGGCCGGCGGCGTCGGCGGGGGAGGTAGTTTTTTTTGATATATCAAATTTTTTTTACCGACCAAAAATTTTACCCAAATTTTTTTTCTTTTGATTTTGATGCAATTTTTTTTCTATAAGCATTTTTTGTTTTTTCGGATGCAAAATTTTTTTACTAATTTTTTTGTTCTAAAGTAAAATTTTTCTTTTCAAAATTTCTCAATTTTTGCCTCTCAAATTTTTGTTTCTAACTTTTTTTTCGTGAAAAAAATTTCTCTCTCCAAAATTTATCTTACAATTTTTTTTTCCAAAATCGGAAAACGACAAAAAAATTACTAAAAATGAAAAAAAAAACGGTCGGGAGATCGACCGTAGGGAGCCGCTCCCTACGGTCAACCGTAAATTAGCGAGACCCGATATTTTAGCGGTGCTGCTTTCAAATTGGTAAAAGCTATATCTCACTCAGGTGATTTGGAGGTGTCTCTGATTTGGAGGTGTCTCTCACTCGATTTTTTCTGTTGTTCGATCTCCTTTTCCATCCATCCCGGCCTTCCGTTGTTCTGTCTGCTGCTTTGTGTCTTGTATCTCGATGACATGTGGGCCCCAATCGTCAGTTTTATCTTTTCAGCTTTTCGAATCCCGCGCCGATATTTCTGGTCGCTCTTTCCCCATTCTTCTATTCCCTCCCAGTTCATTTGCGATTGGTTCCATGACTTCCATCCCGATCTCTCCCGGAGGAGCTGCTGTTTTCTCCGATTGATTCTGATTGTTCTATTCCGCTTCTCTATTTGCTTGTGCTTGTGCTTCGCGATTGGTTCGTTAGCGTCTTCTCTTTCGCATTTTCTCGCTGATATTGTGCTTGTGCTTGGCTCGAAGAGGCGCTTCATGGTCTCGCATCCGTAGACGGCGAGCTGGCGGCTATGGAGGTCCTCATCGATCTCGGGCGCCCTGGCGGCCATGCGTGGTCGGTCGTCCCTTGTCCAAGTACCGCGGTGGCCGTTGAGGGCTTGGGGCAGTAAGCTGAGGCGTGTCAGATCCTGGTTGTCTGGGTGAAGGAGAGCAGCTAGTACCTGCAGGGATCGGATCAGGTGGGGGGTGAGGCGAGGGACAGAGGAGAGGTGATCCAGGGCTGATTCAGCCTGGTGGGGGTTGGATATTTTAGTCAGTGTCTCTCTCTCACCTTGGATTCGATGCATGTGCTGTGCTCCGTGAGAGCTCTGCTATGCTCTTTGGTTTTGTGCATCGAGAGAGAAAGCAGGATGGTGGTTGTGGTTTGTTATGTGGTTGATTTATGTTTTTCTCATATCATATTTACTGCTAGGTGTTAGTATATAAATTCCACTGTGTTGATTCTACCGTCTGGTGTGTGTTAATTAGTTGTTAATTACCTCAGGATGTTTCAGTTCTACTTACTACTTCCTTTTCCTAGTTGTTCTTCACTGATAATTTTGTCTTTTGTTTTCATTATTTACCTGTATTCCTAAGCCCTTATTCAGCAATTCCATGAATGATCCAGCCTATTTTTAGTCTAATACAGTCAGTTATAACAAATTTTACATCTGAACTCGTACTGTCACTTTAATTAATTGACACTGTTATTATTATATCATGTACCTGGGATAAGGTTGTAATTCCATCTTGTTATTGAGAATTTCTTATCCGTTCCATTAGCAGGTCTGTATAAAATCCCTGTTCAAATATACTGTTTCTGTTAGCTTCCTATTGATATCATGTCCAAAAGAATATACTTGGTTAATTTTGCAAACCTTTTTACCTGTTGATATTTAGCTTCCTATTTGTTTTGTCTTGTTTGTTATGTTTTGGCCCAGCAGCCCATGTTATTTTGACTATCATCGTTTGTTGTATAATTTGTCCCGATAGCAGCCTGTTGTTTCTCACGGAGCTCGGCTTTCCCCGCGATGGAGGCCGGTTCCGAGGAACGGCATGCTGCGCTGATGCGAGGAGCGGCGATTTCGATGGGCTGCGGTGCGGGAGAAGGTCGGCGTGCTCTGTCCCCGCTCACCTCATTCTTCCAGGAGCAGCGCAACCATTCCCCCAACATCCAGGTGCTTTTGCAATGAACTACGTTTTTTTTCATTTGATTTTGGTTCGATTCCCCATTCAGCTTGATGGGGGATTTTGCGATGTTTACCCATGCGTTAGTAGGACTGTTATCATTTCAATTTTTTAGTGGGTATTCTTCATTTGGTTGTCTGAGTTGATAGGTTACTTTTTCCGGGATTAACTACTCCTCAATTTTGTGCTCCTTTTTGTTTGAATCACATGGCGGGGGTGCTTTCCTGTGTGGATTTTGATCGGCAAATTTTCGCAGTAGTATATGTGCTTTTTTTAGCGAGATGCAGTGGTTCTCGCCCTCATGTGTCCTAGTAGGTCATGTCGTTCGCCCCAGCGAACCACTCAGTGCTTCAAAATTTTGAGTGTCTCGATTGCTCAGGGTTGAAAGGATTTTCTCTCTACTGTAGTTCAGTGCCTTTTCTGCTTTCTAATTGATGCCCTTGTTGTTTTCATCTCTATTGCTAGTTGGAATTATTAGTTGTGCTCGATGTTACTGATTGTTAGGATTATCAAGAGCAATGGCATTTGCAACATGCGGCTTATCTTTTTTTTCCGGAACCCCTCTATGTTAATGCCGCTGTTACCTGTGTCATACCTCAATAAATGAGTGCAATTTTGGGTTCTGAACTTGTCTTTTTTTTGTTTAGATCTCCCGGGACCTGAGTTTACTACCAGTTCAATTTAATGTTCATGTTCATATAGTGACGTGCTATGAACTGAATCTCACCAACCAAATTAATTTTTTTGTTGTCCAATTTGTTTTCATGCTCATATAGTTATCTGTTAAAAGGCCTACAAAAAGGCGACATGTGCAGCAACTGAGTGTAGCAGAGATGCGGATGTTGCGGTGGTTTTGCGGGCACACAAGGAGGGATAGAGTCCGGAACGAAGTTATTCGGGATAGGGTCGGGGTGGCACCAATTGAGGAGAAACTTATTCAGCATCGGCTGAGATGGTTTGGACATGTCCAACGAAGGCCTCCTGAGGCGCCGGTGCGTAATGGGGTTCTTGAGCGAGTCGATAATGTAAAGAGGGGTAGAGGTAGACCTAAACTGACGTGGGATGAGTTGGTTAAGAGAGACCTTAAGGATTGGAATATCTCTAAAGAGATAGCTTTGGATAGGAGTGCTTGGAGACTAGCTATCAATGTGCCTGAACCTTGAACTTATTTCTTTCGGGTTTCATCTCTAGCCTACTCCAACTTGCTTGGGAAAAAAGGCTATGTTGTTGTTGTTGTTGTTATAGTTATCTGTTAAAAGGAAGAACTGCAAAGGGCATAATTCTGTTGTTAACACTACGGGAGCTCAGCACGTGCGTAGATCCCTTGATTGTGAAAACTTGGAACCCAATAACAATGTATGATTCTCCCTTTTATTCTTTAATCAATTCTATTTTTTTGCTTCTTTTTTGTTAATTCTTAATTTATTCTATCAGGCTATCATTTCTGCTTCTCATATAAGTTTCTTGGAGGAATTCCTAGCATTCTGTAAGAGTAAGGTATTGGATTTTTTGGATATACTTCCCCCCAAAAATATTCATATAGTACTAAACATGTTGCCTTTTTTCTATCTCCCCCATTATACTAATAGTCCTCATAATTTTCTTGCCCTTTTGTCTGTATTCTTTATTCCAGAGAGCAGACCAAGCCATTATAGTCCACATCCAAAGAAAAAGCCCCGTAATAGTCCCTTTGCTGATAAAAACAAATTCAAGGATAGAGTTGTGACGTTATACCATGATTACTTGCCTGCAGAGGTAATTTCATTTTACTCATTCCTTTAAAATTCTTTTTTTCACATGTTAATTTGTGTCTGTAGTTTCTGTATTTTCCTTTTTGTCCACTGTTCATTTTGGGGTAAGCTTGTCTGAATAATATTTTTCAGGTTATTAATGAGATTTGCCAACTTGTTCATGACTATTCAGTTCCCAACTGCAAATCCTGTATCTTTCAAGTTGAGAATTTAGTTATCAGGGTGTTGTAGATATTATCAGATGCTGCTGCTAAAAAGTCTGCGAATCAAAATGTTAGGATTAATGTTCATCAAAATGGTAATTCCATTTTTATGTATACTGTTAGTTTATATTGAGGCATCACTATATTTGCTTATTATTTTATAATTTTTATATGTCTCCACATACTTTTTTTTTCAGGAAGCGATGCTAGGGATGAAGATGACACTAAATCAGATAAAGAACCATCTCATACACCTACAGTTCTGGTGTCATCAAGTGATGAAGACGGCGCCGAAGAATCTTCTCATACACAGCCCAATCTTGCACCTACAGGTGTTGTGTAACCAACAATATAGTAGCTTTTTTTTTTGTCTTGGAAACGGATTTGGCCAATGCACTGACCCAGTTTTGTTGCTGACCAACAGGATCTAGGCAACCCCTTACTGATTGTCTTCCTAATGTTGTTGAGGTAGAAATCTTTATATTTTTGTCTTGTTAGTAAATATTTTTTTTATCATATTATTAATTTTGCTATTTATACCTCTGCCAGCCTTTTGGTGTTAAAGAACATTGTGCAAATTTGGAGAACAAGATTTTGAAGGATGCCCTCCCTGTTTTAGATACTCCTGTGTGCATCATCCACCAATCTTCCAAAATTGATGCATCTGTTTCATATCAAGGTTTATATTTATTCATCGATCTTTTGAGTCACTTTTGTTCTTATATAATTGTTCTTCTGAGTGTTTTTCTTTTTTTTAAGCAGAACCTATTCACAATATAAACAAGAGGCTTAAACCTACATGTCCAGTTAGACACGCTACCCCACCAGCATCCAGATTTTTTGAAGATGAAGATTTGCATACTGTATCTCAAACCAAACTGAAAGAGAATATTGATGGTGCTGTCTGCGAACAAGATAATTGTTCACCCAAAGGATGTCACAGAAGTCAACATGAAGCCGCAACAACCAGCACTGCCAAGAATAATTGTGTTCTTTCAGCAAAACTGCAAAAGCATCTGTCAAAGTAATTCCCCATTGCTATCTTTTTATATTTTTCTATATGGTAGCTTTAATGATTTATGAATAATTTTTGTTATTTTTTCAGGCTTCACCTGAAATAAAGATTGTAGGACAATTGACAGACCAGCTATACAACCAAAAGAACTTGCCTCAATTTGGAAGCACACAGGCCCCCAAACCACCAACAGCTGATCTTGTTGCTAGAGCTCAATCCAAAATAAGCACGCAAAGTTTTCCCATGCCACTCCCTGCGGCTGGAAGTAGTTTTCAACATGCTGCAACATCTAGGTTTGTTGTCACTGATATTGAAAGGCGCTACTACTTTGTGCTTTGCGGTCTTGCCCAGAGCCAATGGAACTGGTATGTTTTCATTCCCGACAAGTCTTTTTTGTCATTCAGTTTAGTGATTTTCTGGCAGTTATACTTTCGTTTCCCTTAAGCTGCGTACACAAATTGTTCCTTGCTAAATTTTGTATCGTTAGATTATTGTAAAGGAAAGTAGATATATATGTCTGGTTTAACTAACCAGTACAAGTTCTACTCACATGTTAACTGTATGTGCTATTTTCTTTTATTGCAGTTACCCTGCTGTTATTTTTTTCAAAACCAGTGTAACATATGGCTCTCTTGGAGAATCAGTGGAACCCAATGGGCATGTCAATAATTTCTTCATTGCTGGAGTATGTCGTAAGTTTTTTGAAGATTTGCACCCAAGGCGTTCAAAGAAGTATTATTTCTATCCCAAAGTTGGGGTATGTTCTTAAATTATTTCATTATTCTCTGTACAGTCTTTTTTCTCCATCTGATTTCTATGTTATATACTAGTAGATTTTATCGTCTAAGCTCTATGGCTAATATAATTTAGTTATTTTTTCGGGACTCTCTTTTGACATACAGCTCCACATGTGATGTTAATGTAGTCAAGAATTTATTTGTTGGTGCTAATTCTGCATATAAACTTCATTTGTCAGATAAGGTTTTAACTATAACCCACCCCATGATTAATTTTATTTAATGTTTCTAATAGTATTATATGCTAGTTATACTATAATTAACCTTACATTTTTTTATTGTAGCTTTGTTTCCCTATATGTAAAGATAAGCACTGGTTTGTTTTCATTGTTGATTTGAAGAAGAAATTGTTAGGATTCGTATTACAATGAAAATGATGTTTACCAAATTCAAGCTAGAAGCAATCTTGTGTGTCTTTTTTCCTCTTCCATTGTTATTCAGCTCTCAAATTTTATTTATTTTTTCACACATATTACTATTTTGTATTCATGTTCATTGATCTTTATTTCTCACTTGTTTTATCACAGGTTAATGCATTCAAGGAATGCTAGTATGAACATTCTGATGTCAAACTAGACCTAGAGGACTTCACCGAAGTTTATCCTCCTATACCAAAACAATCTAATGCGTATGTTCTACTTTTTGCTACCCATTTTTTAGTCACCCAGCTATAACTTACTAATTAATCTCCTTTTTCTAAGATTTTAATATATTTATATTTATCCCCTCAGACACGATTGTGGTATATTTGCTATCAAGTATATGGAGCTTTGGAACAACAATGTTGATCTTAGGCAGGTTTTTAGTCACCTGGACATTCCCAACATTAGAATCAAGCTTTCAGTTTCTTTGTTCTTCAGTGACACAAATTCAGTGGATAAGGATTTAGTAAGGAATTTTTTTGAGCAGGTACACTACTAGAAAATGGGCCAAACGTCCTGGCCAAAGGTACCATTAGTACTAGCTGCTTTTGCATTAGTTGCAGCTGGTACCTTTGGCCAGCGGCGATCAAAGGTAAGGGGTTTGGTACCGGGTTAAAGCATTACCCGGTACCAAAACCCCAGTATAGGCACCGGTTAGTTCCACCAACCGGTACCAAAAGAACAAGGAGGAATAGGTACCAACCGGTGCCTAAAGGGCGGACAATGGCACCGGGTTTTGTCATGACCCGGTGCTGCCACGTGGCCACAACAAAGGCACCGGTTGGTAGATTCAACCGGTGCCTATGCCTATTGCTTGGCACTGGTTGTTGAGCACCAACCGGTGCCTTTGAGCCACGCCTATAAATACCCCAACCCCTCCTCCTTCCAAGCTGTCGTGAACTCACTGTTCATGGCAGCTGAGTGAGGGGAGGGGAGGCGAGGCGAATTTTTGTTTTTTTCTTTAAAAAAGGTTAGTTATTTTTCTCTATAACTTAGCAATTGATTTTAGAAGTAGTTATCACTTAATTTAGTGTATACATGTGATAATTATTTTTTGTTGTAGCATCTTATTGTAGTTATATGCGTTATTAATTTATTTGATATGTCAATACTATCAAATTATTGTATTTATATGTTTTATCAATTTATTTGATAAGTGAATAGTATCTATTTATTACAGTTATATGCATTATCAATTATATATTTGAATTCAAATTTTGTATGGAAATATTATCAATTACATATGCAAGGGGGGCTTTATTTAGTTCCCTTCAAAATTCCAAAGCTTTACAAGATTCCACATTCGAGATGCATGCTGCGCCAATTCGAGACCCGCAGCTCAGCTAGGCCAGAAGGCCACATGCGTCGTTTCTTGTACAAAAATATAAAGTTTCATATAGAGAAACAAAGTTTTTACACAGTCATGTAGTCAGAAGGCCAAATGCATCGTTATAATTTTGTAGTTAAGTTTTATTAATAGCGTATTCAATGTTAGTTATAAATTGGTAGTATGAATGAACTATTTGTACACTACAATGATGTATATAAATGTATTGTGGACTCAGATGAGTCGGCAATGGATGTACATGGCCGACCGGCGTTTAAAGGAGTTCATTGATGGCGTGCATGAATTCATAGAAGCGGCCGAGAAACACAAGTATGGCGATTTCGTTCATTATCCATGCAAATTCTGTAAGAATGAGAAGGATTACTCATCATCAAGAATCATCCACAGTCACTTGTTCAATAGTGGCTTCATGCCGAACTACTATGTTTGGACCAAGCATGGCGAAAGAAGAGTTGTTGAAACTTATAAAGCTATGCACCTTTCTCAACACAATTTCTCAAAAGGCAATCGATCCACCGAGTTTAAGCAGGCTACAAGAGGATGTTGTCCAAAGTTTAGTCAGTCTTGAAATGATATTTCCTCCATCATTCTTCCATATTATGACACATCTTCTAGTTCACCTGGTCAAAGGATTAGTATTCTCGGTCATGTTTTCCTTCATAATATGTTCCCTTTTAAACGATACTTTGCAGTCCTAAAGAAATACGTTCGTAATCGGGCTCGTCCAGAAGGAAGCATTGCGAAGGGTTACATCACAGAGCTAGTATTGTAGAGCTCGATTGCATTTAGCAATTATAAAAGAATAAATAGTAATAAATATAACAAACAAAACTGGATTTGAGAAAAAAAGAGAAAAAAGTCATTGGTACCGGTTGGTCTTTCTAACCGGTACCAATTGAAGCCTAAAGCACTGGTTGAAAAACCCGGTGTCTTAAGGAGAGGTCATTGGTCTTGGTTTGCGGGAACCGGTTGGAAAACCGGTGCCTATGGTCTTTTCCAACCGGTTCCCATAGCCTGTTTTCCAGTAGTGGTAGGAACATTCTTTTTTTTGCAATGTTGTTTTTCACATTCTATATTAACTTGTGTATGTAAGAAATTTGATTTCTTTTTTTGGAAGAAGTCCATTTTTGACCATCCAACTTTTGCCTCAGTTTGGTTTTGGCCATCGAACTCCAAAACTGGTTATCTTTGCCATCGAACTATCAAAACCGTTCAAATTTGACCATCGGGGCTGTTTTGATGGGTGGTTTTAATTTTTTTATTTACAATTAAGTCCTTAGATCTTAAAATGATTATTATTTTTTGTCCGTACCTCCGATTTAGGTCATTCTCCGGTCACGTGTTCGTAATGGTGAGCTTTATCTTTTAAAATATTCGTTATACTATTTTATCACTATTTGTTATATTATTATTATGTTTTTGTGTATAAACAATAATATAATAAAAATAAAACAAATAGTTACAAAATAATATAAACAATATTTTAAAAGATAAAACTTATCGTTACGAATGCATGACCACAAGAATCACTTAAATCGGAGATACGAGAAAAAATAGTAATCATTTTAAAATAATCTTAAAATGGAAAAAAATAGTAATCATTTTAAGATCAAAGAATTACTATTTTTTTTCTCGTATCTCCGATTTAAGTGATTTTTGTGGTCATGCGTTCGTAACGATAAGTTTTATCTTTAAAAATATTGTTTATATTATTTTGTAACTATTTGTTTTATTTTTATTATATCGTTGTTTTTACACAACAACATAAGAATAATATAACAAATAGTGATAAAATAGTATAAAGATCATTTTAAAAGATAAAGCTCACCCTTACGAACGCGTGACCGCAAGAATGACCTAAATCGGAGGTACAGACAAAAAGTAATAATCATTTTAAGATATAAGGACTTAATTGTAAATAAAAAATTAAATTCACCCATCAAAACAGCCCCGATGGTCAAATTTGAACGGTTTTGATAGTTCGATGGCAAAGATAACCGGTTTTGGAGTTCGATGGCCAAAATCAAACTGAGACAAAAGTTGGATGGTCAAAAATGGACTTCTTCCTTTTTTTCCAGGGCATTGATCCGCGTCTTTGCAATTAAACCAATTACTGAACATCAAGCTCAATACTTTTTTTGAACCTTTTTTTTATGACAGCAACATTTGCTCAGATACATTGTCAGGCTCATAGTAAAAAAGATTGAGATCATTTGCACCATAGGTAGTAGTGTGTTGTTTGGACCTTTCTTTTCTGTAAATGAAAGTTGCAGCGTGTCTGGAACAGCAAGCTATGTCCTCAGCAAAGATTAATAGTGCAGTCTTAATACATGAAGTGTACTTCTGATAATACGTTACAAGTCTATGGCTCAGGCCCTAATACATTTGCTATATTCATAAATTTTCTACTCCATATTCTTTCTCATATTTCTTCTTGGCTGTCATCTTCTTTCTTCTACACCCTTTTATTCTTGTTGTCTTGATTTTCTAACTTGACTCGTCTTGGCTTTGTCCTGTTTTCTTCAACTTCTTCTTGCTTTTTGCCACTGGACCTGCAAAAATTTAAATGTTTGAATTGTTGTTTCACGTATTTTTGTCATTGGGATGTTCAATTTACTTACTTGAGTTGTTTGGATTTTTGGTCTTCTTTTTTGCTTCAGTCTTTGCCATTTTTGCTCTCATTTGTTCCACCATTGGCATTAGCCTTGTCGGATTCTTTGGTCTGCCCTTTTGCTGTATTCTTTTAGGATCCTGTAGTACTACTATTTCTTTTGGCATTGTTGAGCTTGTTGTACACCCTGTGCTCTGTTCTCCTTCTGTTACAGCAGATGTTGGTAGTGTTTCTGATTCTGCCAGGAGCAAGTCAAGTTCCTTTTCAACCCTCTCAAATTCCTGTGCTAGGTAGTTTGTTGCTATTTCCCTTTTTGCTCCTTTTGAAGTCAATATTGCCTCTTTTCTTGACAGCATGTTGAACCTTAGTAGCTCATGTGTATTACTAGTTTCCTCTCTTATTGTCACATGAATCTTCTTTTCTTTTTTTTCTCCACCTGTCAATGAAATACTTTTCTGGTATTTTTATTATCTCCTCTTCTACAATGATTTTTAGTATATGAACACAAAGGATGCCGTCCTTGTTGAATTTGCCACAGATGCAACTGAAATCTTCATTTCCTTCTGTCAGGTCAGTCATTACTATATACTTTCTGATCCTCTCATGCTTTTTAATCTGATTTGTTTTGTACCACACTTCAAAGATTTTTTCTTTTTCTGTTTCCTTGTATTTGAATTTCTCTGTCTGTCTGAGCTGGTTCATAAATTTGAGGTATATGTTCCTGTTATACAGATCGATTGCTTGCTGTTCTATAGTATATCCAAACTATAGTTCCTTTGGTTCCTTTTGCTTGCTTTGATTGTCTTCTATTTCTTCCTTGTTTCTAATAGTGTCTACTATTCTCTGGTATTCCCTCAAGAAGCTGACTATGCTATATGTAGGCCCAACATTGTCCTTGAATCTAGCATTTGTTCCTTCGCTTCTTCCTGTGCTTTGTATGAAGGGGAAGAACTCATTTTTGAAATACACTGGTATGAATCTTTCTCTCATATTCCACATTTTATTGAAGTATTTATTGTTCTCCAGCTTGTAGTCAAATATCATTTTCTGCCACAGATACTCAAATTCTTGCACTGTCACTGAGAAGTTGATTGTGTCTTCAAATATTTCAGGTAATCCTTTGTTTGCAGCAAATCACTTTAAGTTTTTCTTGTAACACTTTGATTTGATGTGGAAAAAGCAATTTTTGTGCCTAGTGTTTGGCAGCACTTGCTCAATCACTGATTTCATTGCCTTGTCTTGATCTGTAATTATTGTCTTTGGATGTTTCCCTTCCATTGATTCTATGAATGTTTCAAACACCCATTTGAATGTATCTGTTGTTTCGTCTGACAGGAATGCACAACCGAACAAGCAAGTATGGGCATGTCCTGTTATTCCTACAAATGGTGCAAATGGAAGGTTGTATCTGTTTGTCATGTAAGTTGTGTCGAAGCTAACACACTCACCATATTCTGCATACCACTTTAGTGAAATTCCTTCTCTCCAAAAAATATTTTTCACCTTCATGTCATTGTCTACTTGAAACCTGTAGGAAAATGTTGGGTCCACTGCTTTTCTTTTTCTGAAATATTCCATTGCTTGTGTCATGTCATTGCCAGTGACCTCCCTATTAATTTTTGTTCTCAGGTTTTGTACATCCTTTGTTTTGTACGGAAGCGCAGTCAATCCTCCTCTAAGGTAAGACAGTATTGCTATCATCTTTCTTGTTGGTATGTTGTTGTCATTTAAAGTCCGTATGATTCCCTTTTCCATATCTGTCATGTACTTCTTTCCACTAAATAGTTGATTTCGATCCTGAGGGCTAAGTTCATGGTTGTGCTCTAAATCCAGTCTGACAACTTTCCAAATTCCCTTTTGTTCTCTTACGACCATAACACATTTGCAGTCTGTTTTTACTTGTACATTTGTCTTTCTCTTTGTCTTGTCCTCATTTCCGCCTTCAATTAGTAATGTCTTGTTTGTCAACTGTTTCTTTCTTTTCTGATTGCTTCCCATATCTATGGCACTTCATTTCTTGTTTGTATATCTCATTGTTTCTCTTCTTACTTGTTGTTCTGGCTACATGAGTAACAACCACCTCGAAACCAGCAAGGAACCCATAGAATGAAAAGAAATGGTGAGCACTGTCCCGATCTGTAAATTCCATCCCAATTTGTGGTGTGTATTTGCTGTCTACATCTGCGTTATTTCCTGCAGAAGCTTCTTCTATTTCATAGCGGATGAATGCCTCTACTTCTTCCTCTGTCAGTTCTTGACTTTCATTTGTTTGTTCTTCATTTTCTTCTTGATCTGCACTGTTCATTGTTGCTGTAGCTGTTTGTTCCTTGTTGTATGTCGCCCTGGTTGATACCTGTATATTATGTTATGGATTTTTCATGCATTATTCTTGATGCTTGTATCTTCTTTATGAAAAGTTGTCATTTTTGTTACCTCATCCAATTGTAATGTACTGAATATGTCTTGTCGCCATATCCCATCTTCTATGTTGGCTTCACTTCCTTTTTCTGTCTCTTCTATTTCATTGCTCCCACTTCCTCCTCCTTCTGCTTCACCTAGCTGCTTGTCTTGCTGCATAAGTTTATTTTCTCATATGTAACTACCAAATAAAAACTAAAAATTCGGCCACACTCTTTAATTTAAGCATGGTAACAGGAAGCCTAGCCTAGTCTTAGAGTTGCTTTCTTCGAACATAACACAGAGAAAAGGAAACAACAGTTAAGAAACAAAAGAAAATTACAAACACATGAAAAATTGTCATTTTTGTTACCTCATCCAATTATAATGTACTAAATATGTCTTGTCGCCATATCCCATCTTCTATGTTGGCTTCACTTCCTTCTTCTGCCTCTTCTATTTCTTTGCTCCCACTTCCTCCTTCTTCTGCTTCACCTAGCTGCTTGTCTTGCTGCATAAGTTTAATTTCTCATAGGTTTCAGTGCTTGGCATGTTTCCCTTTTCTTTAAAATTAAATTTATTTACTTTTTTCTTTTTTTCAAACCTACCTGAATCATGGTTGTTCTGTCATCTGTAGTTCTTGACCCTTCATATCCTGATGGAAAATTCTGCATGGTTTGTCATATTGTATGTTCTGGTTAGTTGTTCAGGCATATCACAATTATTTCAATTTATTTTTTACCTAATTCTGTTGATTTTGCGTCCATGTATCTTCCACATTCAACCCTTGAAAATCTCCTTGTCCATAGTTGATCCTATATATATCCTGCAGAATATCTCATGTTAGATTTCCTTATCTTCTTATTTTTTAGTGTTTCAAATATTTTTACTTTCTGCTACTTAATGTATGTACCTGAAAGTTGAGGCTTCCATTGATAATGTCTATCATTGTTCTTGATCCTCTCTATCATACAATAGTTTAATTAGTTTGTTACATCTTTTTTTGTGTGTCATTATTAAGAACAATGTAGTAGTAAGTTTTACCTCATCATACATGGGCACCCCCTGATCTTCTTGAGAGCTCCTAATTTGATCAATAAGCAAATCTGTGTAAAATCCCTGTATAACAATATCTGTTAATACCTCTTTGTTTCCTAATATATTCGTTGTTGTTTTGGATCTTGTTTTTACTTGACTGTAGGTGTACAGGTTTTGGTAACTGCTTTGTTGCTGTATATCACCTAGTTCCTTGGTCCATGTATTGTTCCAGTTTTTTAGGTCTCCCATTTGTTCTTCTGAGTTTTTATTTGTTTCCTGCCATTCACATATGTTCATTAAATTTTAAATCTCATCCTGTTTGAATAATTTTCTTTTTACAAATTTAGTCAATTACCTTTCTGATTGTGTTTGAATTGTATTGCTCTTCTCTTCCCTTGGTTGATTGGCATTCTTCTCTCATATTCAGCTTTTCTGATTCATATGGTATTTGCACTCCAACTTCAGCTTCTGTTTCCTGCATCTGTTAGACATGTTATTTTATATGAACTACAATGATACCCTTATGTTTAAATGTCAATCTTTTTTACCTGAACTTCTAGTGTCCCCTCTGAGCTCATAATGTTTTGTGATTGATCATGTTCAGTTCCTGTTGATGTGGTCTTTTCACTGAATTGTAGTGCCTGCACTTGTATTTTGGTCTGGTATCATTAGCTTTTTAAAGTTGTTGATAAATCAGAATGGTAGCATTACCTTTGTCTTCATTGCTCTAGATGCTTTTGTTCCCACGTTATGCTGCTTTAACTGAGCTATATTCTTCACCTTGTATTCGCAGGCCTTCCTGTGCTTATCGCCTGAGCTTGTATTCTTCGATTCCTCCATCAGATCTGAATCTTGCTTTAAGGATTGGTCGTCTGTGTTGCTTATGCAAAAGGTAGGGCTTCTCTTTCCCTTTTTGGATCTGCGCTGAAGATCTTCTTGCTTCTCAAGTTTTGGTATTTTCCTCTTTCCTTTTGTACCCCTTAGCTGGTCAGGCTTTTTTGAGTTGTTGGGCTTTGTTTTTCATTCCTCCTTTCGCTTGATGGGCTACTTATTGGCCCTTAGCTGGTCAGGCTTTTTTGAGTTGTTGGGCTTCGTTTTTCAATCCTCCTTTCGTTTGATGGGCTACTTATTGACCCATAATTGTATTCTTTTTTTTTCCATTTTTTTTGTTCCCATCTTTGCCCCTGTCTCTATTGCTCTTCCTGCCGCCGTTTGTTCAGTTTTCAAGGACTTTATTGTCCTCTACTTTGTGGAGGAGTTTGAACTGTTGTCTTCTTCTATTCTGTTGTTCTCCCCCCTTATTCTGTTCCCGCTCTCCCCTATTCTTGTTGTCTTATTCTGTTCATGCTCTCTCTTATTTTTGTTGTCTTCTCCATTTCCTGCTTGATAGCTGATTAATGTTTGTTAGTTCTTTCTCCATTCCTTTTTTTCCCCTCATCTCGTGTGTTCTTTTCTTCCTTCTTTTCTGTCTTTGTTGTTTCCCAGACTTCTCCGCTTTCTTCCTTTTTTGTTTCATTTTTCATTTTCGATTTTAAATATTGTCTTTTTGTTTTTACTGGCCCAGTCTTTATTTTTTTATTTAATAGTTCATGAATTTTGGATATCTTATTTTTCAAGTGATTCTTTGTTTAGTCTCACTCGAGTGATGGTACGTGTTTTTTCACTCGGTTTCTGGATTCTAGTGGAACCTCAAATCACTCAGGTGATGGAAAGGTCTGAATCACTCAAGTAATGCATAGACAGTCCCTTCAAATTTTGTAGAGACGGGTGATGGTGTCACCCGTCCCTAGAAATAGTGTGTGACTCCATTTCTAGGAGCAGGTGACACCATCAGCCGTCCCTAAAAACAGTGCTCATTTGTAGAGGCAGGTGAGGGCATCACCTGCCCCTAAAAATGTATTTTTAGGGATGGCTTGTTTGTTATAGTAACTCAATTCCACTTGTAGCAATGTGTCAAATTTTGATCCGTCCCTAGAAAAAAACTGAGGTGTTCCTACGAATCATTTTTGTAGTAGTGAGCTCCATAAACTTTTAAGCCTAGTTCCTTCTCACTTTTGGCCTCGCCGTCACTTCTTCTTTGAGTACGTATGCAGTGAAGTGATGGTGGAGCGAGTTACGGGTTTCTTTTTTTTTTGCAGGCACACTGTTAATATAAGCTTTTCTAAAGGTATGTATGAATCAATCCTGATTGAAAGCTGATTAGGCCAGGGCAGCTTTGGAGGAGAAAATTGGATATTTAGGAAAAGTGCAGTTCAGCTCAGAACATGCGATCATTCATAATTCAAACATACTTTGATGCACACGTACAGCACACCACAGGTGCCACCCACTTGCTTTATTATTATGGCATCAGCCATAGAGGAGCGAGGATCCAGTAGTACTCGCACGTCTCTTATTGTTACAGTCTCAAGTGCACGGCACAGTCACACTGTCTGGAACACACAATGCACACACTGGAGTTCTGGAAACCAAAGATGACGACGCGCATAGATGACATCGATTTACTGGGTTGCGGCTGCTGCTTGCTTGTCTCCCAGTTTAGCGGTAGCCACCCAAACCATGCTGCCTCTGTTGAGGTAGTGGCACGCCGTTGTCTGTCCTGGTTTCACATGCATGAGCTTGAAGAAAGCATGCTCAGGATTCCAGGACGACGTGTTGAGGTGGCACACCGCCAGCGCATCCATGGATGATCCATGTGCTTCGCTTATGAGTTTCACCTGGTATGCCCTAGTTGGAAAGGACATGTGGCAGTACAATACCTTGTATGGGTATGGCATATCATGGCATACTAGGACACTCTGTGAATGAGTCAGCAATCTGACGGATGCTGTTGTGTACCTCTGGGACACTATGCCTTCCTTTGGAACATCAGCAGAGAAGGCCCGTACCTGACTCGTACCAAGTGTCGATACAATGAACTCAAGGTATGACTCGATTGATGCGGCACATCCGGACTTCTCGCCAGTGGTTGCTTGCTCTGGGTTCTCACATTGGTGTAGGGCGAATGATATGTCATCGATCATGGTGAGGGAGGCAGGTGCAAACATGTCGATGATGCTAGTTATATTCCTGGGAGAGAATGGGATGTGTTTCAAGGCCTCGTGGCGCAGAAATGGGGGATTTATTCTTGTCGAGGGAATGAGCGTGGAACGCGTAGATCCTGTTGCCAAACTGTTCTCGAAGAAGAACAAATCTTCTGCAGCTTTAGGGAGACGAACATGATTGTGTCCATGACTATGAATGTGCTTGTGTTCCACACCTATAAAATATATATAGTGTACAAGATAATCATCATTATTATGCATAAAGTAATATTCTTAACTGAATATCTTGCTACAAAGTATCAATTTATTTGTTGTGCAAAAATACAAACAAAGCTATGTTTTCCATGCATGCAGTAATTACCAAAAGGCTTATAGTCTAAGTTCATCGATGCCTTAATTCTTCCATAAATCGATGCCCTATCTATTCAATCGTATATGCATCCCATAAACACAACTACCTTCCAGTATGGATTTAAAATGTATTTTTGGAGGAAATGTTACTTATAGAAACTAAAATGGTTGGATAGAAAATAGGCATACAGTTTCTAAAAATAAAATTGTAATTTAACCTCACACTACTACATAAACTATTTTCACCATCGCTATTTTCACCACCGGTTCTTAAAGAACCGGCGATCAAAATATTTCACCGCCGATCTTAGAGCAGTTGAGCGCAGTGGGGTAATTTTAATCGCCGGTTCCTGGCTAGGACTGGCGGTCAAAATAAATACCATTTTCGCTGCCGGCTCTAGGCACGAGCCGATGGTGAAAATGACTTTCACCGCCGCATCCATTTATGGGCCGGTGGTGATGGGCCACAGCCCACTGAACGAGAAAACCTCCCCAGCCTGCTCAGCCCGACCAACCACCTCATAAAAAAACCCGTCCACCTCCGCCCCCGACTACCTCACCTCCCGTGCGCTGCCTCGACCTCCGCCAGCCCCGTCTGTCCCGAACCCAACCCCGTCCTCCGTCCCGACCCATCCTCCATGCCGCCACGACCTTCGCCAGCTCGCCCAAGCTCCGCGGCGTCCCACCGGAGGTTTCGGCAGCACCCAGGCCACCGGCCGCTCGTCCAGCAGGCCTTCACGGCCCCGGCCCCCTTCTCCTCCTCCGAACCCAACCGTCGCCGGCCCCCTTCTCGTCGTCGTTCCCTGACCGCTGTTGGCCCCCTTCCCAACTCGGCGCCATCCCAAGGTAGCCCCTGCCCCCTGCCCTGTTGTCGAAAATTTCGACATTGCAGCTCTGTTACTATTTGCTTCGATCTGTTGCCTGTGTACCCCATTGCGCTATGACAGCAGTGAAATTAAACTCGGTGACACTTCTGACAATGGGTTACAAAAGCTTGGTAGAGTAAAATGCCAGCTATATGGTGACACTTTATCTAAAAACACTACATGGTGACAATATTATGGCAATACACATGCTCTGATTGCTGTCCTACATGGGGATGAAAGCAGGAACAGAAAAATCCCGTACTGACCGACACCATATACCGCATATACTGATCAAATACCGTTTTACAAGAAAATTCGAAATTCAGGAAAAATCTAGGAAATATGGAAACAAAATCAGGTGAAGCCTTTTCCCGACCGAATTTTCGGTTCCCGTTTTTTACTCGGGAATTCCCGGATTCTTCCCGTTTCTTCCTGTTTACTCATAGGTTCAGTAATGTCGCTGGCCCTCAGTCTAATTTATTAGCTCACAAGCGCGTCCTGTATTGCTCCCTGGCCAAGGCGGGACTAATCGTGGTGCGCTTCTGCTGCTAGCGCCGTGCGCTGCACTGCCAGCCTTGCTGCCCCGGCTGCCCACTCCTGCATGCAGTTGGGCCAGTGGCCACGGCCTGCTAGCCACACTAGGTAGTACTCAACAGCTATGGGCCAAATAGCTGGAGCAAGTGGTATGGTTCAGGGTCTATGCATAAGTATTATACTGCTATAACAAAGGAAATATATGTTATGATAATTTAATATGTATAAAAGGTAACATTCGTAGTTATATCGATTCCTCTAGTGCCGATATGCATGACAATAATTTGAACCATGTCTGATGTATATCATATTCTTTTCTTTAATTGTTGTATCATATTCTTATGCCCTAACCTGTGAGCACTAATGCCCTTGCTATGTGAACTCTATTGTGGTGTTAATTTATTTACTTTGGACTATGGTACTATTTTCCTTTATATTATGTATGGTTGTAACCATTGTGTCGAGTCTAACATTCGAAGGGGTTACATAATTCATTATTCCCGCTTTTGAGTACCGATTTCCGACCGTTATCGACATGATTCCGATCAAATTGTACCGTTTCCGATATCCCGCATAACCGATTTCGTTTTCCCGACCGAGCTTTCCCGTTTTCGTTTCCGTTTCCGAATAAAAATGTGAAAACAAAAATGGTTAGGGTATTTTCCCGACCAATCCCAACCGTTTTCATCCCTAGTCCTGCATGCTAGCTTATGGTAGCTTTATTAAACAATTTGCAAGGCATCATGTGGTTTTGGTCACTGTTACATCTGGCACCAACTCAATTCACAGTATCCATGTGTGTCATCTCTCGATTTAATAATGGTTTTGTTAGTTGACCTGGTTAAAGATTGCGATTTGTTTTATATTTTGATTTGTCCTGCATGCTAGATTATGGTAGCTCTATCCATGCTAGATTATTCACACCTCAGGTGAATATATTTCTATGTGATTGCTGATGTAAAGCAGTGCTTCTGGGATGCTCCATAAAAATCTAGGTCAGCTATACCATATCCAATGTAATAAGTTCTCTTTGGTGTGCTCTGTCATACATATATTTCTAAATAACTGAAGACTATGTTACCTATCATTTACACATTGCATTTTTTTCCTTGCCAATATTTTAATATTTAATTATCAAAATCATACTACAACCTCTTTTTGCCATAACAAACTCCACTGGATGGGTCTGCTACATGGTTTCAAGAATGCGACTGCCTTTTATAACTCTAGTTATTTAGACCTTGACACATGGTGCTGACTCGCCCACCTTGTGATGTGGACTGTGCCCACTAGTTCAGTTCATCACCATTTGAACTTTTTTTTTATTTACATATCATGGCATGTCCTGTAGTTTGCTTGTTTGCCGGATATCTTTTCTGGGAGGAGTGCTCCTTTGGCAGTATCACTGGCTAGGTATGAGTGTATGCGAGAAATGTCTGATGTAAGGAATTGTGGTTTGTAATCAGTATATGGACTCTTGGTTTCTAAACGGTGTATGAACATGTGACACTTTGTGAGAGTGAATTATATTACTATGTGTTTACTACGTGAGATTTGTCGTACTTATTATGAGAATGATTTGCAGCAATCTATGCCCATGTGAATTGTATGAAATTATTGAAATACGATTTAATTTTGATAATGGTGCTGGGCAGCGAGAAGTAATTATCATCGCCGGCCCATGTTATGAACTGGTGGTGATAACCTATTTTCACCGCTGGCCTGTAGCACAGGCCGGCGGTGGTAACCAGATTTTCACCGCCGGTCGGTTTCACTACCGGTTCAGAAGTCGGCAGTGAAAATGGGTACCATTTACCCATTTTCACCGCCGGCGCCTAAACCGGCGGTGAAAATAGGTTTAGGGCCGGCAGTGAAAATAATTTTTGTAGTAGTGTCAAGTGCTTGGATTAAAACAGATATTACCGTGACAAGAAAGTGATTAGAATATATGGTTATAAAAGAAATACATGATCCATATGTTTTTGTAAACATAACTTTGCCACATGTTTCTTATCACCTTTCACATTATGGTCATAAGAAAAAATGTTCTTGTACCTCGTATTACTAGCATAGAAAAATATACATATATGGAGTTTACCTTCTTTTTGTGAACCATCTATCTTGTGTGCACCGTTGTGCCCATGAACATGAGTCATCTTCGAGTCATCTCTATCAACTTGTTGGTCATGGTTATAAAAAAAGAATTTCTCCAACTTTGATCCATCTTCATCAACTTGTGCACCTTGGTTGTATAAAGGGAACCTACCCATCTTCGAGTCATCTCCATCAACTTGTTGGTCATGGTTATAAAAAAAGAATTTCCCCAACTTTGATCCATCTCCATCAACTTGTGCACCTTGATTGTATAAAAGAAATCTACCCATCTTCGAGTCATCTCCATCAACTTGTTGGTCATGGTTATAAAAAAAGAATTTCCCCAACTTTGATCTATCTCCATCAACTTGTGCACCTTGGTTGTATAAAGGGAACCTACCCATCTTCGAGTCATCTCCATCAACTTGTTGGTCATGGTTATAAAAAAAGAATTTCCCCAACTTTGATCCATCTCCATCAACTTGTGCACCTTGATTGTATAAAAGAAATCTACCCATCTTCGAGTCATCTCCATCAACTTGTTGGTCATGGTTATAAAAAAAGAATTTCCCCAACTTTGATCCATCTCCATCAACTTGTGCACCTTGATTGTAAAAAGGGAACTTACCCATCTTCGAGTCATCTCCATCAACTTGTTGGTCATGGTTATAAAAAAAGAATTTCCCCAACTTTGATCCATCTTTATCACCTTGTGCACCTTGGTTGTATAAAGGGAACCTACCCATCTTCGAGTCATCTCCATCAACTTGTTGGTCATGGTTATAAAAAAAGAATTTCCCCAACTTTGATCCATCTCCATCAACTTGCGCACCTTGATTGTATAAAAGAAATCTACCCATCTTCGAGTCATCTCCATCAACTTGTTGGTCATGGTTATAAAAAAAGAATTTCCCCAACTTTGATCCATCTCCATCAACTTGTGCACCTTGATTGTATAAAAGAAATCTACCCATCTTCGAGTCATCTCCATCAACTTGTTGGTCATGGTTATAAAAAAAGAATTTCCCTAACTTTGATCCATCTCCATCAACTTGTGCACCTTGATTGTATAAAAGAAATCTACCCATCTTCGAGTCATCTCCATCAACTTGTTGGTCATGGTTATAAAAAAAGAATTTCCCCAACTTTGATCCATCTCCATCGACTTGTGCACCTTGGTTGTATAAAGGGAACCTACCCATCTTCGAGTCTCCATCAACTTGTTGGTTATGGTTATAAAAAAAGAATTTCCCCAACTTAGATCCATCTCCATCAACTTTTGGGCCCTGTTCCTTCTCACTTTTGCCATCTAAGTGAACACACAAACCAAAAAATGTTATAGAAATATATTTGAGTACATTGGATAAAACATACTATTAATTTTCTTTCATTCTATAAGCTAGCTATAAACAAGGGTTAATTCAATGTAAAAGTTACTGTTAATTCATAACATCTAGAAGCTATTCGTACAAAACCTTACTTTTCTAGGAAAACTTTTGATTTCCATCATGTACACCTCGTTTTGATTTTTTCAATTATTTATGCATGCTGTATATTCATATTTCCAGTGATGACATAAAAGCCGCCATGGCACTGCCCTCCCCCTCTTTCCCCCTCCGCGCTCGCGGCACAGCGCAGAAGTCTCTTCTCTTAATTGCCACATGTTTTAAATCCGATTGTGATAATAATATTATAATAAGTGTATATATATGTATATATATATATATGTTAGGATTACTCTTTTTAATTCTTTGGCCACATGGTAATGTCGGAACTGATAAAAATTCCAATCTTGCCGCTATCAGGCCACATCCATACTGAAGATAACTTGAGGGGAAAAAAATCCGGAAAGGAGATAATAAAGGGATTCTGTAATTATAAGAACTCTCTACAGCATCTCTTTTTCCATTTCACATCTCCTTTTCAGTTTCCATTTTCCAAAACCTGTATTTGAATCGTTTAAAATAGTGACAACTATATAGAAAATCTCTCGTTTTCTTTTTATTAACTTGCATGGTCGGAGGTTTAGTTTCATTTAGTAACAGCCAGCAAGACAAAGATTATTTTTTTCAATTTTATTTGTTTGGCTTCGAGTGAATGTTCTCATTGAGTTGAGACACCAGCTGCTGCGTGAAGTAAAGGCCTTGTGTTTTTGTATTCCATCATCTTCTTTAAAAAAGAAAGGGGAAGAAGGAGTGGCATATTCATATACCTTCTTGGAGTGCCAACATGTCAAGTATTGCCTGGGGCATGGGAGTGTTGGGAAGTGTTGCTCCCCAGTACGCCTTCACCTCCGCTGGGTTCGCGATTGCTTCATCTGATAACTTTGCAAGGGAATCTGCTCCATCCACCGCAACCTGGACATGAATCTTATCATACACTGCTAAGAAATATACATATCCTAGCTAGCTCGCTCCATAGAACCTTGCATGCATGGCCAGGCATGAGTAGTAGGGTCCTATAAACTCTTCATAATCGCAATGATAATGTGTCAGTGCATACTGTATGTGTACGTCAGAGTACTGATGAAGCGTATAGATGTATATGAGCATATACACGCACTAGCTAGTTTCGAGCCAAACAGAATCTTGTTGATTTGCATATATAGGTATGATGAATATTCGGACTCACGAGAAGGAACGGGATGATTAGTAGTTGGAGGAGGGCTCCCATTGCTTGGCGTTTCATTCGACACCAGCTTCAAAGTACTGCTATCAAATGTTTGTGTTGTCGACCTAGAAGTGAGTCGGTGTGGTTACATGTGATGTCCTGGAGGCTATTTATAGATCACGACTGTACCCAACATTAAGGCTCTGTTAGGACTGATTGCAGCTGCGGCTGATTTATTACAAGAGAAAAATAATGTTCCATGGCAGAAAAATAGGGCTGACTCTAGCTGATAAGCTCAAGCGAACTGCAGAGCCTAAATGTGGTGCCATACTGCCATGTTGGGATTTTGTTTTTGTTGAGTCACTACACCACAAGGGGGTCACCAGTAATACCATATCATCGCCGATTCTAGACCGGAACTGATATGACATTAGTGTCGGTTCACAACGGTACAACGCTCAAGTCCGATAAATCATCAGTTTGAGATGTATAAACCGATACTGAAAATAAGTTATCAGTCACTACGCCAGCCAGCCTTTGTAGGGGCGGCTCCAGAGGATCTGTAGGGGCTGGTTGCCCACCCGCCCCTAAGCAGGCGCCTCTGCACATCAGCGATTTCAGCCGCCCCTACAAATCAATTTTTGAGAATTCTCACCCTCGCTTGCTCACTACTACAAAAAAAAATAATTTACCTTGACTTTTACCTCCAAAGCAGGTAGGAATTCCAACCGCCTAACCGAGGCAGTCATCTCTTATTAACCGAGATGGTTAACAAAAAAACCGCATCGTAAAATACATTAACCGAGGCGGTCACTATTAAAATGCATGCCTTGGTTAATACTTCTATTTTTGGAGGCGGCCCCCTTATAAAGGCCCGCCTCGGTTAATAGACCGAACCCAATGAAAGCTCATATGAGCCCGGTTGTTCAGAAGAGTATATAAATGAATGAAAACACTAACCCACTCACCTCCCCCTCTCCCAGCCGCACTACTCCCTCCCTCCACTTTCTCTGCCCCTTCCTCTCGCCTCTCCCACGTGGCGGCCCTCCACTCTCCCCCTCCTTCCACTCTCACGGGCGGTGGCGGCCCTCCACTCTCTCTCTCTCTCTCTCTCTCTCTCTCTCCACTCTCACTCACGGGCGGTGCCCAGGGCGGCGGCGGGTGCGCGGGCACCGGCGCGGCAAGGCCGGATCCAGCGGTGGCGGGCCGCATCTGGCAGCAGTGGCGGGGGCGGCGGGGCTGGACTCGACGGTGGCACAGGGCGGCGGCCCGTGGATGGGCTCGGCAGGCCCACTAATGGTCTCGCTGGGCTTATCAATGGGTTTCTATTTTTTGTTTTTTTTGATTAACTGAGGCGGGCAGCAAACCGCCTCGGTAAATAGGTCATTTACCGTGACCTTTCATTTGAGGCGGTTGCAAAATATACCTCGGTTAAGTGTTTTTGCCTGCCTCAATAAATGATTTTTTTAGTAGTGGCACATTCCTCTAACCACTCTACCCCACACCCATTTGTGTCTATAGCAGATATTCTTTCTACTCATATTATGCTCAACCGAATTTGAAATGACTATACGGGACTCTAAATGAATTAAAATGAAAATACTATAAAATATAAAGTTGTATAACTTTTCGGGATCGATAATTTTCATTTTGATCATTTCTGCATCCGAGGTTGTTTGAAAAATTCAATTTTAAAATTTTAACAAATTTAGACGTAACTATTCTTAGCTAGATGATATTTAGAATGGAAAATTTGTCAATTACAAAGTGTATTATGTTTTGAGATCTACATCTTCCGTTTGTGTTGTTTCTCCATCCATGGTTTTTTGAAAATTTGAATTTCAAATGTGAGAAATTCAAGCATAATTTCCATGCACACATGATTTCAAATGAAAAAGTTATCAGCTACAAAGTTGAAATAACTTTTTGAGATCTACAACTTTTGTTCTTGTTGTTTCTCCATCCGATGATGTTTGAAAATTTTAAATTTCATATATGACATATTTAATATATTTTTTATACATAGAATATTTCAAATAAAAAATTGTCAACTACAAAGTTGCATAACCTTTTGAGATCTATGACTTTATTTTAGTCGTTTCTCCATCTGAGATCCTTTGAACAATTTGAATTTTAAACGAGACAACTTCAAAATGCATAGATGATTTCAAATAAAAAAGTTATCAACTATAAAGTTTCATAACTTTTCAAGATATGCCACTTTTATTTTGACTGTTTATCCATCTGAGGTCGTTCAAAAATTTGAATTTCAATATGTATTTATAAGGGCGGCTCTAGATCCAACTGCCCCTACAAATAGGTGCAGTTTCAGATCTAGCTACCCTTACAAATCTATTTGTAGATGCAGCTGGATCTAGAGCCGTCCCTACAAATAGGGTTATTTGGAGGGACTGTTGAGCAACAATTTCCACAAATGTATTTATATGGACGACTCGTTTTTGGAACCATTTGTAGGTTCCTAAAAAGGAGGCATTGCTATAAATTCTCTTTAAGTACTCTTTCCGTTCCAAATTATAGGCTGTTTTGATAAATTAAGATATATAGTTTTTGCTATACATCTAGATAAACATTACCTAGATCCATAGCAAACATTACAACTTATATATATATCTTAGAACAGAGGGAGTAATATTGATTCTAAATAAAAAATAACACTGAAAGTGCTAGCTCTTATTTAGAACCGACACTAATATTGGAATACAATCGCTCTCGGCTTGTCAGCCGGTTCTGGTTTATTCATTCTCCCTCACATAACACAATTGAATATCCCTCACAGATTTGTTCGGCTTATTCTCCCTCATAGCCAGTTTCGGTTTATTCTCCCTCACAGTCATAGATTTGTTCGGCCGGTGTTTTTTTGGGCTGATTTCAGCTATTCAATAGTTTTGTGTGAGTGAGAATGAGTCGAAACGGCTGACAAGCCGAAACGAACAGCATATTCTGACAGATAAGTTTAAACGAACAGACTCACAGAGCTAATGATGCAGCGACATAGACCAAACAGAAATGCAGCTTTTGATGATGGTCACCGACACTCAAACCATACTCCAATTATTTTTGCATGAAACTGATTGGACGGACGCTACTACATGCTTCACGAGGCTGATTATTTTAGTTTCTGGTGATAGGCAGTACACGATAGACAGACAGCGTAACATGGTATCCACGCACATCATGTTTGGCGTGACTATGGCAGAGATAAACTCTGGTTAGAAATTTAGATAATTTCAGTATTAATCTAATCAAGAAAATCTCAGTATTAATTTAATCCAGAAAAATTTAAAATAAGTTTGTGGTCTCATATATGTGCATGTGTGATTTAAGAGACACGAACATGTAGATAACACTAATAATCATGATTTTAATCGTTGAAAATAAGGGATGTAACATAACACACCTAATGGCACCAGAGCCGGTTGCGCTAGTCGAACTAACGTTGTTGGAGTAATCGTCCCGCTCGACACAGTGCAGAGAATTTGCGGCTGCCGCTAGAAGCGCCGGGAAGAAGAGAAAGTCGTCCGTCCATGATTGAGCAATCCCGTAACCTACCCAAAAGCCTGATGGCCGCACTTTACCTGAGCAGATGAAACCAGAGATAACTCCATTTCGGATGCCTATTATTTAGGGGTGGTAATGGGTCATGGCCCTAGCGGTCCCTTCACAGCCCAACTTGGCCCTTAAATTTTTTAACTTAAAATTGTAAAAGATTAGAACCCGACGCTCTTAGATTATTTCTGGTCCTGTGCTCGTAGGAATCCGGACGGAAAGGCTGGCCAGTAGCAGAAACGTGGATGTCTTGCACGCGTCAGAGACAGATTGATCTTGTTGATAAAAATATACACCCTGTTCGTCTGAGCTGCCAACGCTGGCTGGCTGAAGCCGGCGTAGTATGAGCGGGAAGCATGGTATAGCCATCCGGCACACTAAAAAGTGCGGCTACCAGCCAGCGGTGGCGGGCAACCAGCCAACCGAACACAGCCATAAGAATTGCAATGGTGCAAATGCATCCTAAATCCAGTATATCATTTAGAAAATATAAGCATTTGAAAATGATTCAATCTCTTTTTCCAGGCGTTCACACTTGTCTTATGCATGCACGCAACTCTCCGCTCTGCGGCTAAAAGTAGAAAAGGTACACGCCTAGGCAACAATGCCTCCTAATAGATGTGCTATCTTAAAACGGCAATAGTGGATTTCCGAAAAAAATTATGTATGGCATTGTTGACGCCGAAAACCCCCCGTCACAGTTTGATTGGGAGTTGGTCGATATATATCCCTCGTCGTCAAAAGGCAGCCTGGTTGATATGTTTAGCTCGAGTGCAGGTCCAGATAATTCTTTTTGAAGTTCAAGATGATTGGTGGATCAAGTCGATGTGATCCTAATACTAGTAGCAATAGCAGTGCAACGAAATAAAACATGATAAATAAGCCATCGCGATATGAGGTTAATTACAGCAATCTGATGAACATGAACAGGTCTCGGCTATCCGAGACGAATCATTACAGACGATTATCGTGAAGCGCAAGAGTAGGTGAGAGTTCGCAACCAGGACCGAATCCCGGTTCTGCAGCAGTTATATCTCTCTAGAACGATAGAATAAGTACTCACATCTGGGTCGGATGGATTAAGAATACGCCTGCTGATTTTCAAGTGCGTTTATTTTGCGACCTCAGAAGGCATGCATTGTCGATCTGCATATACGGTTATTTTTGTGCACGCAGATGTCGGTAATAACTTTCACATATCTTTAGTCGCAGTGGGTGACAGAACATCTTAAAAATAGCCTGCCCCACCTGCCAGCCATCTCTTAATAAATTAATAAAGAACGCCCCATCTTATTATCAAAACGATGACGCTGGGAATATTGCGTCTTTTCAAACATCAAAATATTTTACCATAAAAAACATCAAAATATTTAGGTCTTCTGTACATATATACAATTACATATGATATGTCAAAAATCGCAATAGTGGATTTTTTAACCTCGATCCTTTCATGCATATAGATATTTTTTGGGAAAGACAAGACTTTTTTTTAATATAAAACTGCTTGATTGATAAGATGTGTCCATCGGCGTGCCTCTCGTGCTTGATTAATTAATTCTCAAGATCGCCTGTACATGATAGTGCACAATAGCAATCTAAAAAAGTTGTATTCATCATGACACTGTTGACACAGAAATATGTTTAGCTCGAGTGCAGGTCCAATCGATTTTGGACGTTCGCGGACATGTCAGCTGAGAAGGTAGATATAATTATTTTTGAAGTCCAAGATGATTGGTCGATCAGGCCAATCTGATCCTAATGCTGGTAGCAATATTAATAAAAACATGATAAATAAGCAATCGCGATATGAGGCTGACCACAGCAATGATGAACATAAACAGGTCATCGGCTATCCGAGCCGAATCATTACAGACGATAATCATGAAGCGCAAGAGTAGGACGATGGTGATTAAGCAATTAATAAACAGTTACAAACGATTGTGAATAAAACTTTTCTGATTGCTACTGTGCAGTCAATGATGTACAGACGATCACCAGAAATCCAGAATTAATAATTAATCAAGCACAAGAGGCACGCCGATGGAGACATCTTACCAATCAAGCAGTTTTATAGAAAAAAATTCTAGTCTTTCCAAAAAAACAATCTATATGAAAGGAACTCGTCACATGCCTGGTTCCGGTCGGGGATCCGCTGGCCCGGCCCCTGGCGATGCCATGTTATCTTGTCACGTCGTCGCCGGCTGTTGTTTTGGCACCACTTGGAGTAAGGATGTAAATAAATTGGATATGGACCGATATTATTAATATCGTATTTGTTTTAATATTTTAATTTGAATACAGAATTTGATACGGATAGTGTTAATTTTTGCCAGATGAAATTGTAATGGATATTGACATCATAAAAATGTAATTTTGTAATATTTAGATACGAATTAGTTACGGATATTAAAAACTAGAATATTGCAATGGCATTAGGTGGACTGTTTCACGCGCGGCTGCAAGGTGACGGTTTTATATTTTTATATTTTTTATTTTCGTTCTTTACAAAAATATATTTTTGATTTGGAAATTTACAGGAAAATTTTCACGGAGAAAATTATGCGCAGGTCCCTGGCGGAGAAAAATTGGAAGATAATATTAATTTTTTTAGAAAATATTAGAAAATTGTAGAAAGTATTTTGTTGAAACAGTAGTTAATCAATCAGTTTAATTATTATTAGGAGTGATCAGTGGTACATTTAGGTATAGTTACTGATAATGATTGGCTTTGATATAGTATATTAGCAATTTGATTGCTCACTTGTGATTGCCAGGGCTCAACACCATGGCATCCTCAGGATCCACCTACATTCCATGGAGTAAGGTGACAGGAAACATTCCCCCAAGGAGTGCAGGTGCCTCTGTGTTTTTGCGGATCCTTGTGCAAACTAATGAAATCAAGGGTTTTGGGGGGACGACTTTGGCAAGAGGTTCTTCATGTGCGAGAATTACGAGTACAACCCGCCCAAGCATTATGGCAAAGTCCGAGCAAAGGTACTACAAAACACTATCAGAGTTTGTCACTTTCAGATCTAGTAATGACTTCTAACAAGATTTGGGGAAAGACTCCACCGCCTCTATGTGATTTCGTGCAGTGGTTAGACACCGAGCAATCTCAGCAGGATAAGGACCACGTGGAGCGTCAAGTAAGGTAGGCTGCACAAAGGTGGCAACGAATGCTGCATGAAGAACAGATGGAGGAGAAGCGCAAGAAAAACCAGGAAGAGATTCAGAAGAGGATTGCAGAAGTGGAACGTCAGAAGGCAGAGGAACGTGAAGCTGATAGGGAGAGAAAGCGAGAGAGGGCCCGCCGTGCTAAGGAAGCAGAGTCTGAAGCTATTAGGAAGGGAAAATATTCTCGGTGCACTCAGTAAAGCACCACCATGTAATCCCGGCATTTTACATTTCCTAAGGCATGTTAGGTTTACTCACAACACGAGATTATCGTGTTGCACATGCCATGCTTTTCATTATTCAAGTACCTAGTAGTACGAACGCCTTAGGCCTCTGCTTTGTAATCGTAGTATTGTTTACAAAACTGTATTGCAAACCGAAAATTTATGATTCATAATTACCCTTCTATTTTCAGAATACTACATTCAGTGAGCAATCTAATTGAACCAACCTACATATTTAGAACTGCAAACAAGAAATCTTACTACACAAATACCTTCGTAATATTCATGCTACAATCTGGTGCAAATACATATCCATACATAACGAAATGTAATTATCACATACAGGTCGGAATACATATCCATACATCTGGTTCAAATACATATGCACACATAACAAAATCTAGACGCGACGGGCTCCAAAATCCGGAGGCAATCCATCGGTGGGATTTCCAGAAGGTCCAACCTCAGCACCAGCATTATCTTCTTGCATTTTAGGGCACTTCTTGTAAGTGTGACCATCTGCTCCACACAGGTTGCATCGTTTTTTCTTCTTTCCTGCCTCTGACTCATCCATTCCGTTACGGATACGAAGTGTCTGCCGTCGACCTACCCCTCTCCTAGCATCTGGATTGAATATACATTGGAGAGATATTTGGTGTAGTGAATGATCCCAGACTGCTTATGCCATATATCTCATGGCCCCAAGTGTGCACAGCGGTTTCTTTTCTATAATATTCTAAAACAAAAACCCCAGGATCCAACCCAGATTGTGAACATGCCGCAATGACATGGGAGCATGGTAAGTGAAGAGGTTGTGGCTTCTTGCATGTCTGTCACTGATGAGGCAAACATCGGGCCTTCCACCAACAACGTGAATCTTCACACATTCAAGGAACCAGTACCAGCTCTCTGTGTTCTCATTCTCAACAAAAGCAAAGGCGATGGGAACCACCTGCTTGTTGTAATCAACTCCAATCGCTGTCAGTATTGTCCCCTTGTATCTTCCTGTCAAGAATGTACCGTCAATACATAGAACAGGAAGACAATACATAAATGCCCTCACACATGCACCAAGGCAGAAGAAAACACGAAGCAGAAACCCAGGTCCCCCAGATAAACTCGGTATAATGTAGGTATCAGTCGCGCTTCCAGGATTTCTCTGCACAATTGCTGATAGCATGTGAGGCAGGTGATATATATGATGCCTCATATGTGCCGAATCTCATCTCAAACACCTTTTGTTTTGCCCGCCAAGCCTTTGCATAGCTGATTTTGTATTGAAAACGGTCGTCGATGTCCCTAATTATCAATTTTGGCTCATAATCAATTTTGTCCAGAATCACCCCATACATCTTCTTGGCCACGAAAGTGGATGTGATGTTACGGTGAGTTTGCGCAATAGCAGTTAATCTACATGTATGTGGTGTAACAATTGAACACTCTCAGTGCGTCTTGTACTTGCCCTTGTAGGCATGTACTCGCCATGTACAATCACCTTTGACACACTTCACCTCATATTCTTTGCTGCTAGACTTCACAACTCTTAATTCCTTTCTCAACGATATAGCCCAAAACTTCACAGCATCTTTCACAGCTTCAATGCTAGGATACTTTGCCCCCTGCACAACCTCATTCTCTCTGTATTCGTACTCCCTCCATATTGAAATACTTGACGTTTTGGACAAGGGCACGGTCTCCAAAACACAATTTTGACTTCTTATTTATATTAAAATATTTATCAAAGAGTGATATATGTATATTTTTATGAAAGTATTTTTCAAGATGAATCTATTCATATAATTTTTATATTTTCAAACTCAACAACTTGAGATTTATTCATCATTTATATTTCCGAGGTTTGACTCAAACCTTATCCAAAACGTCAAGTATTTCAATATGGAGGGATTACTCATTACTCCTAATATCCTGTATCACTGGATTTCCAAAACCCTTGTCTCGCCATTCACCTAGCAACGGGTAGTCCTCATCGTCTGATGAGTCCCCACATTCTTCCATCATTCGAGCCTCTTGGTCTTCATTCTGTACAGCTTCCACTATTCCAGGTATCCGCTCCCCCCTCATCAGCTAAACCTTGCGGCTCAGGTTGAATGACTTGCACGTTCTGATCTTCTTTTTCTCCTACCTGATCAGCTATACCTTGCGGCTCAGGTTCTGTGACATGCATGTTCTGATCTTCATTTTCTTGTTCCACTATTTGGTTCATAGGAGATGATGTACTTGTTGACCCTTCACCGAAATGGGCTGTCTTCTGGTGAATCTGAATTAGCATTGCAAGAGGTCACCCACGGTCAAGAGCTGCTTGCATGTAAGTCCGCCATTCTTCGGTGTTTGCTATAAGCATCAACTCCCAGAAATCCCCTTCAGTTCCCCAATTCGTCACAGTCTGAACGGTTAGGAAATGAGTCTTTGGATTCACATTGAATATCTCGTGAAGCCATTTGCGTATAGAACCAAAACTTCTCTCTAAGGGTTTATCTATTCCACATTCTCTTCGTTGAAAAGCTGATAGATCTACTCCATACGCATCATGAGAAATATAGTAGTCACCATAATGAACTTGAAAACGAAGCTTGCTCGACATATCTGGACACACAATCATGATATTAAATTGATTGCTAATCTATTGTTTCAACAAAAATAATTACAACATCATCTATTTGTAAAGCATAGAAGAATTTTGGTTACCTGTAGTCGCCGGCTCGAAAATCCGACAGGGCTTCGCCTCTCTCCCTCCCTCCCTCTTTTTTCTTGGTTTCTGAAATTTTAGTGATGCAAATGAGGGGTGGGGGGACCAGCCAAGCCTTATATAAGGGTGGGAGATCCGGCCGCCCTGCAGCCGGGCGGCCAGGGCCGGCCGTCCGGCAGCCGGGCGGCCTGGGGGGCCGGCCGCCCCGCTGCCGGGTGACCGGTCCCCAGGGACCTGCGCGCAATTTTCTCCGCGATTTTTTTCTTCCAGAAATGCCCATGCCGCCCCGCTGTCAGGCGGCCAGGTCCCGGCCGCCCGACAGCGGGGCGGCCGGGGTATATTTCTGTAAATTTCCAAATCGAAAATATATTTTTTTTAAAAACGAAAATAAAAAATAAAAAACCGCGCAATTGGTGGCTCGGCGTTTGCGTCTAGGCCACCGTGGTCCGGGTGCATGGAGCCTTGTGCGCTCGCATTGGCCTCCATTTGCTGCGCTCTCGTACGTGAAGTTAAGGACTTTGCGCTCGCGCACTGGAGCGACGTGGCGACACATGAAGCCTCGCTGAGACGCGAAACGCGGACGTGCGAGCAGCAGCAATCGGTCTTTAAAAGCAGGTACAATAAAAGTTTATTAACTCGTCTATATCAGCAATAGTTCTACGTGAACGAGAGAGAAATGAGATAAGAGAGTGTCACAAATTTTTACGTAAGAGATGCTTCCAGCACGAGAAACAAAGCACAAAAATCGATTTTAGAGCCCAACTTATCTCTTACGCACACACTTCATGAGCTTTTATTGATTTTTGTATGTAAAAATTTTATGTTCCTATATCTCATAAGAGACAATCTAAAAGATAGATTATCATAATATATGTCTCTAAATAGTGTCTCTAGACGACATGAAAAGGATTTAAAGTCCTTCTTATTGCCCTTGCTCTAAGAAACCCGGACTAATAGAGGACACCCGTTATTATTATCAAAATGATGAGGACGGGAATATTCACGTCTTTTCAAACCTCAAAATATTTGAATCTTTTGTATAAATGTAAAAATAACATATGATATGTTAAAACAGCAATAGTGGATTTCTTAACCTTGATCCTTTCATATAGATTATTTTTTGGAAAGACAAATTTTTTTTCTGCTTGAGTGGTAGGACGATGTGTCCATCGGCGTGCCTCTCGTGCTTTATTAATAAATTCTGGTGATCGTCTGTACATGACAGTGCACAGTAGCAATCCGAAAGGTTCTATTCATGGAACTGTTGATGAGGAAAACCCCAGTCACAGTACGATTGGGACTTAGTTTGGCTGATATATATCCCTCGTCGTCAAACTATGGCTTGGGAGATATGTTTTTTTAGCTCAAGCGCAGGTCCAGTCGATTTTGGATGTTTGCGGACGTGTCAGTCAGTCTGATAAGTCCAAGATGATTGGTCTCATCAAGTCGATGTGATCCTGACACTGGTAGCAATAGCAGTGCAACAAAATAAAAATATGATAAATAAGCCATCGATACGAGGCCGATTCTGACAATCTAATGAACATGAACATGTCAATAGCTATCCGAGCGTAATCAATACAGACGCTAATCATGAAGCGCAAGCCAACAACAAGTAGCCCGATGGTGATTAAGCAATTACTGGACAGTTAACTTATCGCAAAGAAAACCAACGAACTAATAACAATTAATCTGCCATCACTATCAATCAGATCAGATTGAGATAACGTCAGCAGTGTGATAAATTAAGAGCTACGAGCCGGTGAATTTAATCACAACAAGATAAAAGTACAATAAAAGCATAAATAAGACCAAGAAGAACAATAGGCTATTAAGAGCTAATATGATGTTTTTTCATTAAATAAATCAATAGTAGGCAACTAAAAATATATTTTCAGGGGCGGTGCGATACTCGCCCTTAGTTCTTGGAGCTATAAATCGATTTATAGTGGCTGGTAATGCGACTGCCCCTACAAATACATTTGTAGGGGCGGGTTATGGGCTCACCCGCTCCTATAAATCAATTTATAGGGGCACGTGAGCTAATGACCTACCTCTAAAAATCAATTTGTAGGGTTGGATGAGCCCATGATCTACCCGTAAATTATATTCTAGAAAATGAAAAAAATGAGAAAACACTCAAAAAAGAAAAATAAAATAAAAAATATCACATCTAACCGGCTACCACCACAAGACCCTCTATTATCATGGTATAATTTTTTTATGAAATATGCACACTTGCATAAATTGATGTTGGAACCGCTTACATCAAACCTTGCATGTAACTTTCTCTCCATCACACTGCATAGTCACTTGTGACTCTACGAGATAATATTTGTTTATGTTAACTCTGAAATTGATTTGTAGGGGCGGGTGTGACCATAATTTCGAGATGAACCTGTTCGATGCCTTGAAGAACGGGAGGCTATGCTCCACTTGCTTCAAGAAGAACCTGTTCAATGAAGCCATTCAGCCTGTCAAATTTTTAACATCCCTTCGGGTAGTGGGTGCCCTCATTTTCTGATGGCTTCGGTTTTCTCTGGGTTTGCCTTGATGTCTCGTTCAGAGATCACGCATCCCAACAATTTTTCTTGGTCATACCCCGAAGACACACTTCTCCAGCTTTAGTTTGAGACCATGATGGCGAAAGTTGGCGAAGGTCTCCCGAAGGTCCTTGATATGGTTTGTCCGCTTCTGGCTTCAGACTATTACGTCATTAACGTAAGCCGAGGTGTTCCTGTCTAACTAATCCCCTAGCACTGCCTTGACTGTTTTGTTGAATGTGCAGGCCCGCACTACGAAGGCCTTTTGTCATCTAGACATAGCAGAAGGTGCGAAGGGTGTTGTGAAATTTGTCTTCTTTTCATCTTCTTTGCTCATCTAGATTTGAAGATATCCTGAGAAACAGTCAATCATGCTTATCATGATGTTGTTTGTTAGCACTCCTTAGCCTTTACAAACTAATCCACAAGCGCATGGATACCGATATAGCTTTCACCAGGGAGTATACCGCGGATATCGAATCCAAGGAACAATAAGCGTGACTAAACCTAGATTAATTCAACCGGACTCACCAGGGGAGAAGAGGTAAGAGAGCCTAACTTTAGATAGCCTACTTGCTACCTAGCTAACTTGTTGTTCATTTGAGGCGTGATGGTTAGGAGGCCGGCTGGCCTGAAAAAGCCTGGTCGGCCTGGCTTCAGCATCCTTTTGGCCCTCCATTGCACCGACGTGTTGATCAATGAGTGCATGTTCTCTAGGAAGGCAGTTTCAAGGTTGAAGTCCAGTTTAGACACTGCTTGTGGGTGCATTGCTCAAGCCTTTCGACCGCAGGATGTGTTTCTTTGATCAGTGCAAGTTGGGATGGCTTGGACTTGTGATTGTAGACACACTAGTCAAGTTTGAGCATGAAAATCCACAATACCTAGGCTAGACATCCTATGGGAGGTTGACGGGCCTGGGGTTTTTCCCAAATCGGACAAATTTTGTACACTGAGTTCCTGCAATCAAATACTCACAAGAACTTGTGGAACTCATCAAGTCCTTAAAAGCATAAATCTGGAAAAAATGTTGATGAAAAAAATCCACCGGTAGGATCATCACGTGAGGACACGCTGAGGGCCTGGGGGATCTGCTTAACTCTGTAGTACAAAACCCACTTGATGCAGTGATGGTGCCAGGCATATGTAACATCCCGAAAATTCACCCAAATAAATCACCTGCTAAAAATATTATTTTTCAAAACCTTTTTCAACGCTGAGCTCAAATCACTCCAAGATCTATTTCCGCCCGAGCTCTCAATCTCCCGAAATCATGTCCCAGCAATCCGCCGTCCCGACACCAGTACCAATCCCTGTCCTGTCTCTCTTTTTCCCCCGTTCCCCGCACATCACGACGCCCGAATCAATCAGCGTCCCCTCCTTGTTTCTGCCTCCTCTCGTTCCGCATGCGCATCGTCGACCAGTCGAACGTCGCAGCGCAGGCGTGGCCGACCGCCGCCGCGAATCGCGCCGACAACTCTCTCTCTCTCTTTCCCTCTCTCTCTCTCTTTTCTTTTTCCCTTTTTCCTTTTCTCTTTTCTTTTTCTCCCTCCTTCCCTTTCTTCCTTCTCCCTCCTCCTCCTTTCTCCCCCACGCGCTGCACCCGAGCAGAGCTCGGCGCGAGCGCCCCGAGCTCGACGCCGGTGCCCCTCTCCCCACCGGGGCCCCACCACCGCGTCCCATCCCCTGCACCACCGTACCCCCTTAGCTGCCTCGTCCCTCGCGCTCGCCGCGGCCGGCCGCTCCACGCGGAGCTCGGCACGCCGAGCAGAGTACCACCAGCCACCGCCCCTCTCCACTTGCCCGACAGCCCTCTGCATGCCCCGTCCTCGCCGCACTACGCGCCACCCACCAACATCGCTTTGAGCACCACCGCCGGCCCCGCCGCCATTAAAGCTCGTCCTCGAGCTCGCCGGCCGCCACCACCGCGGCACCCCCCTCCCTCTCGCCTCGCCGGCCTATTAATACCCCGTGGATGGGCTCGGCAGGCCCACTAATGGTCTCGCTGGGCTTATCAATGGGTTTCTATTTTTTGTTTTTTTGATTAACCGAGGCGGTTCCCGCCTCGGTAAATAGGTCATTTACCGTGACCTTTCATTTGAGGCGGTTGCAAAATATAACTCGGTTAAGTGTTTTTGCCTGCCTCAATAAATGATTTTTTTAGTAGTGGCACATTCCTCTAACCACTCTACCCCACACCCATTTGTGTCTATAGCAGATATTCTTTCTACTCATATTATGCTCAACCGAATTTGAAATGACTATACGGGACTCTAAATGAATTAAAATGAAAATACTATAAAATATAAAGTTGTATAACTTTTCGGGATCGATAATTTTCATTTTGATCATTTCTGCATCCGAGGTTGTTTGAAAAATTCAATTTTAAATTTTTAACAAATTTAGACGTAACTATTCTTAGCTAGATGATATTTAGAATGGAAAATTTGTCAATTACAAAGTGTATTATGTTTTGAGATCTACATCTTCCGTTTGTGTTGTTTCTCCATCCATGGTTTTTTGAAAATTTGAATTTCAAATGTGAGAAATTCAAGCATAATTTCCATGCACACATGATTTCAAATGAAAAAGTTATCAGCTACAAAGTTGAAATAACTTTTTGAGATCTACAACTTTTGTTCTTGTTGTTTCTCCATCCGATGATGTTTGAAAATTTTAAATTTCATATATGACATATTTAATATATTTTTTATACATAGAAGATTTCAAATAAAAAATTGTCAACTACAAAGTTGCATAACCTTTTGAGATCTATGACTTTATTTTAGTCGTTTCTCCATCTGAGATCCTTTGAACAATTTGAATTTTAAACGAGACAACTTCAAAATGCATAGATGATTTCAAATAAAAAAGTTATCAACTATAAAGTTTCATAACTTTTCAAGATATGCCACTTTTATTTTGACTGTTTCTCCATCTGAGGTCGTTCAAAAATTTGAATTTCAATATGTATTTATAAGGGCGGCTCTAGATCCAACTGCCCCTACAAATAGGTGCAGTTTCAGATCTAGCTACCCTTACAAATCTATTTGTAGATGCAGCTGGATCTAGAGCCGTCCCTACAAATAGGGTTATTTGGAGGGACTGTTGAGCAACAATTTCCACAAATGTATTTATATGGACGACTCGTTTTTGGAACCATTTGTAGGTTCCTAAAAAGGAGGCATTGCTATAAATTCTCTTTAAGTACTCTTTCCGTTCCAAATTATAGGCTGTTTTGATAAATTAAGATATAGTTTTTGCTATACATCTAGATAAACATTATCTAGATCCATAGCAAACATTACAACTTATATATATATATATCTTAGAACGGAGGGAGTAATATTGATTCTAAATAAAAAATAACACTGAAAGTGCTAGCTCTTATTTAGAACCGACACTAATATTGGAATACAATAGCTCTCGGCTTATCAGCCGGTTCTGGTTTATTCATTTTCCCTCACATAACACAATTGAATATCCCTCACAGATTTGTTCGGCTTATTCTCCCTCATAGCCAGTTTCGGTTTATTCTCCCTCACAGTCATAGATTTGTTCGGCCGGTGTTTTTTTGGGCTGATTTCAGCTATTCAATAGTTTTGTGTGAGTGAGAATGAGTCGAAACGGCTGACAAGCCGAAACGAACAGCATATTCTGACAGATAAGTTTAAACGAACAGACTCACAGAGCTAATGATGCAGCGACATAGACCAAACAGAAATGCAGCTTTTGATGATGGTCACCGACACTCAAACCATACTCCAATTATTTTTGCATGAAACTGATTGGACGGACGCTACTACATGCTTCACGAGGCTGATTATTTTAGTTTCTGGTGATAGGCAGTACACGATAGACAGACAGCGTAACATGGTATCCACGCACATCATGTTTGGCGTGACTATGGCAGAGATAAACTCTGGTTAGAAATTTAGATAATTTCAGTATTAATCTAATCAAGAAAATCTCAGTATTAATTTAATCCAGAAAAATTTAAAATAAGTTTGTGGTCTCATATATGTGCATGTGTGATTTAAGAGACACGAACATGTAGATAACACTAATAATCATGATTTTAATCGTTGAAAATAAGGGATGTAACATAACACACCTAATGGCACCAGAGCCGGTTGCGCTAGTCGAACTAACGTTGTTGGAGTAATCGTCCCGCTCGACACAGTGCAGAGAATTTGCGGCTGCCGCTAGAAGCGCCGGGAAGAAGAGAAAGTCGTCCGTCCATGATTGAGCAATCCCGTAACCTACCCAAAAGCCTGATGGCCGCACTTTACCTGAGCAGATGAAACCAGAGATAACTCCATTTCGGATGCCTATTATTTAGGGGTGGTAATGGGTCATGGCCCTAGCGGTCCCTTCACAGCCCAACTTGGCCCTTAAATTTTTTAACTTAAAATTGTAAAAGATTAGAACCCGACGCTCTTAGATTATTTCTGGTCCTGTGCTCGTAGGAATCCGGACGGAAAGGCTGGCCAGTAGCAGAAACGTGGATGTCTTGCACGCGTCAGAGACAGATTGATCTTGTTGATAAAAATATACACCCTGTTCGTCTGAGCTGCCAACGCTGGCTGGCTGAAGCCGGCGTAGTATGAGCGGGAAGCATGGTATAGCCATCCGGCACACTAAAAAGTGCGGCTACCAGCCAGCGGTGGCGGGCAACCAGCCAACCGAACACAGCCATAAGAATTGCAATGGTGCAAATGCATCCTAAATCCAGTATATCATTTAGAAAATATAAGCATTTGAAAATGATTCAATCTCTTTTTCCAGGCGTTCACACTTGTCTTATGCATGCACGCAACTCTCCGCTCTGCGGCTAAAAGTAGAAAAGGTACACGCCTAGGCAACAATGCCTCCTAATAGATGTGCTATCTTAAAACGGCAATAGTGGATTTCCGAAAAAAATTATGTATGGCATTGTTGACGCCGAAAACCCCCCGTCACAGTTTGATTGGGAGTTGGTCGATATATATCCCTCGTCGTCAAAAGGCAGCCTGGTTGATATGTTTAGCTCGAGTGCAGGTCCAGATAATTCTTTTTGAAGTTCAAGATGATTGGTGGATCAAGTCGATGTGATCCTAATACTAGTAGCAATAGCAGTGCAACGAAATAAAACATGATAAATAAGCCATCGCGATATGAGGTTAATTACAGCAATCTGATGAACATGAACAGGTCTCGGCTATCCGAGACGAATCATTACAGACGATTATCGTGAAGCGCAAGAGTAGGTGAGAGTTCGCAACCAGGACCGAATCCCGGTTCTGCAGCAGTTATATCTCTCTAGAACGATAGAATAAGTACTCACATCTGGGTCGGATGGATTAAGAATACGCCTGCTGATTTTCAAGTGCGTTTATTTTGCGACCTCAGAAGGCATGCATTGTCGATCTGCATATACGGTTATTTTTGTGCACGCAGATGTCGGTAATAACTTTCACATATCTTTAGTCGCAGTGGGTGACAGAACATCTTAAAAATAGCCTGCCCCACCTGCCAGCCATCTCTTAATAAATTAATAAAGAACGCCCCATCTTATTATCAAAACGATGACGCTGGGAATATTGCGTCTTTTCAAACATCAAAATATTTTACCATAAAAAACATCAAAATATTTAGGTCTTCTGTACATATATACAATTACATATGATATGTCAAAAATCGCAATAGTGGATTTTTTAACCTCGATCCTTTCATGCATATAGATATTTTTTGGGAAAGACAAGACTTTTTTTTAATATAAAACTGCTTGATTGATAAGATGTGTCCATCGGCGTGCCTCTCGTGCTTGATTAATTAATTCTCAAGATCGCCTGTACATGATAGTGCACAATAGCAATCTAAAAAAGTTGTATTCATCATGACACTGTTGGCACAGAAATATGTTTAGCTCGAGTGCAGGTCCAATCGATTTTGGACGTTCGCGGACATGTCAGCTGAGAAGGTAGATATAATTATTTTTGAAGTCCAAGATGATTGGTCGATCAGGCCAATCTGATCCTAATGCTGGTAGCAATATTAATAAAAACATGATAAATAAGCAATCGCGATATGAGGCTGACCACAGCAATGATGAACATAAACAGGTCATCGGCTATCCGAGCCGAATCATTACAGACGATAATCATGAAGCGCAAGAGTAGGACGATGGTGATTAAGCAATTAATAAACAGTTACAAACGATTGTGAATAAAACTTTTCTGATTGCTACTGTGCAGTCAATGATGTACAGACGATCACCAGAAATCCAGAATTAATAATTAATCAAGCACAAGAGGCACGCCGATGGAGACATCTTACCAATCAAGCAGTTTTATAGAAAAAAATTCTAGTCTTTCCAAAAAAACAATCTATATGAAAGGAACTCGTCACATGCCTGGTTCCGGTCGGGGATCCGCTGGCCCGGCCCCTGGCGATGCCATGTTATCTTGTCACGTCGTCGCCGGCTGTTGTTTTGGCACCACTTGGAGTAAGGATGTAAATAAATTGGATATGGACCGATATTATTAATATCGTATTTGTTTTAATATTTTAATTTGAATACAGAATTTGATACGGATAGTGTTAATTTTTGCCAGATGAAATTGTAATGGATATTGACATCATAAAAATGTAATTTTGTAATATTTAGATACGAATTAGTTACGGATATTAAAAACTAGAATATTGCAATGGCATTAGGTGGACTGTTTCACGCGCGGCTGCAAGGTGACGGTTTTATATTTTTATATTTTTTATTTTCGTTCTTTACAAAAATATATTTTTGATTTGGAAATTTACAGGAAAATTTTCACGGAGAAAATTATGCGCAGGTCCCTGGCGGAGAAAAATTGGAAGATAATATTAATTTTTTTAGAAAATATTAGAAAATTGTAGAAAGTATTTTGTTGAAACAGTAGTTAATCAATCAGTTTAATTATTATTAGGAGTGATCAGTGGTACATTTAGGTATAGTTACTGATAATGATTGGCTTTGATATAGTATATTAGCAATTTGATTGCTCACTTGTGATTGCCAGGGCTCAACACCATGGCATCCTCAGGATCCACCTACATTCCATGGAGTAAGGTGACAGGAAACATTCCCCCAAGGAGTGCAGGTGCCTCTGTGTTTTTGCGGATCCTTGTGCAAACTAATGAAATCAAGGGTTTTGGGGGGACGACTTTTGTGGCTCGGCGTTTGCGTCTAGGCCACCGTGGTCCGGGTGCACGGAGCCTTGTGCGCTCGCATTGGCCTCCATTTGCTGCGCTCTCGTGCGTGAAGTTAAGGACTTTGCGCTCGCGCACTGGAGCGACGTGGCGACACATGAAGCCTCGCTGAGACGCGAAACGCGGACGTGCGAGCAGGAGCAATCTGTCTTTAAAGAGCAGGTACAATAAAAGTTTATTAACTCGTCTATATTAGCAACAGTTCTACGTGAATGAGAGAGAAATGAGGTAAGAGAGTGCCACAAATTTTTAGTAAGAGATGCCTCCAGCACGAGAAACAAAACACAAGAGTCGATTTTAGAGCCCAACTTATCTCTTATGCACGCATTTCATGAGCTTTTATTGATTTTTGTATGTAAAAATTTTATGTTCCTATACCTCATAAGAGACAATCTAAAAGACAAATTATCATAATATATGTCTCTAAATAGTGTCTCTAGACGACATGAAAAGGATTTAAAGTCCTTATTGCCCTTGCTCTAAGAAACCCGGATTAATAGAGGACACCCGTTATTATTATCAAAATGATGACGACGGGAATATTCACGTCTTTTCAAACCTCAAAATATTTGAATCTTTTGTATAAATGTAAAAATAACATATGATATGTTAAAACAGCAATAGTGGATTTCTTAACCTTGATCCTTTCATATAGATTATTTTTTTGGAAAGACAAAAAAATTTTCTGCTTGAGTGGTAGGACGATGTGTCCGTCGGCGTGCCTCTCGTGCTTTATTAATAAATTCTGGTGATCGTCTGTACATGACAGTGCACAGTAGCAATCCGAAAGGTTCTATTCATGGAACTGTTGATGAGGAAAACCCCCAGTCACAGTTCGATTGGGACTTAGTTTGGCTGATATATATGAATATATCCCTCGTCGTCAAACTATGGCTTGGGAGAGATGTTTTTTTGCTCAAATGCAGGTCCAGTCGATTTTGGATGTTTGCGGACGTGTCAGTCAGTCTGATAAGTCCAAGATGATTGGTCTCATCAAGTCGATGTGATCCTGACACTGGTAGCAATAGCAGTGCAACAAAATAAAAATATGATAAATAAGCCATCGATACGAGGCCGATTCTGACAATCTAATGAACATGAACATGTCCATAGCTATCCGAGCGTAATCAATACAGACGATAATCATGAAGCGCAAGCCAACAACAAGTAGACCGATGGTGATTAAGCAATTACTGGACAGTTAACTTATCGCAAAGAAAACCAACGAACTAATAACAATTAATCTGCCATCACTATCAATCAGATCAGATTGAGATAACGTCAGCAGTGTGATAAATTAAGAGCTACGAGCCGGTGAATTTAATCACAACAAGATAAAAGTACAATAAAAGCATAAATAAGACCAAGAAGAACAATAGGCTATTAAGAGCTAATATGATGTTTTTTCATTAAATAAATCAATAGTAGGCAACTAAAACTATATTTTCAGGGGCGGGTGCGATACTCGCCCTTAGTTCTTGGAGCTATAAATCGATTTATAGTGACTGGTAATGCGACTGCCCCTACAAATACATTGTAGGGGCACATGAGCTAATGACCTACCTCTAAAAATCAATTTGTAGGGTTGGATGAGCCCATGATCTACCCGTAAATTATATTCTAGAAAATGAAAAAAATGAGAAAACACTCAAAAAAGAAAAATAAAATAAAAAATATCACATCTAACCGGCTACCACCACAAGGCCCTCTATTATCATGGTATAATTTTTTTATGAAATATGCACACTTGCATAAATTGATGTTGGAACCGCTTACCTCAAACCTCGCATGTAACTTTCTCTCCATCACACTGCATAGTCACTTGTGACTCTACGAGATAATATTTGTTTATGTTAACTCTGAAATTGATTTGTAGGGGCGGGTGTGACCATAATTTCGAGATGAACCTGTTCGATGCCTTGAAGAACGGGAGGCTACGCTCCACTTGCTTCGAGAAGAACCTGTTCAATGAAGCCATTCAGCCTGTCAAATTTTTAACATCCCTTCGGGTAGTGGGTGCCCTCATTTTCTGATGGCTTCGGTTTTCTCTGGGTTTGCCTTGATGTCTCATTCAAAGATCACGCATCCCAACAATTTTTCTTGGTCGTACCCCAAAGACACACTTCTCCAGCTTTAGTTTGAGACCATGATGGCGAAAGTTGGCGAAGGTCTCCCGAAGGTCCTTGATATGGTTTGTCCGCTTCTGGCTTCAGACTATTACGTCATTAACGTAAGCCGAGGTGTTCCTGTCTAACTAATCCCCTAGCACTGCATTGACTATTTTGTTGAATGTGCAGGCCCGCACTACGAAGGCCTTTTGTCATCTAGACATAGCAGAAGGTGCCGAAGGGTGTTGTGAAACTTGTCTTCTTTTCGTCTTCTTTGCTAATCTAGATTTGATGATATCCTGAGAAACAGTCATGCTTATCATGATGTTGTTTGTTAGCACTCCTTAGCCTTTACAAACTAATCCACAAGCGCATGGATACCGATATAGCTTTCACTAGGGAGTATACCGCGGATATCGAATCCAAGGAACAATAAGTGTGACTAAACCTAGATTAATTCAACCGGACCCACCAGGGGAGAAGAGGTAAGAGAGCCTAACTTTAGATAGCCTACTTGCTACCTAGCTAACTTGTTGTTCCAAACTTGAGCTGCTTCAGTGCTTGGAAGACGAAGGACTTAGAAATGGATGAGAGGGGAGTCTAACAACAACCTGCTACTACTGCTATGAAAACACCCGATCGTGGTGGACTACAAAGGACGAAAAAGGCTATGAGCACCTGCCGCCTATCTCTGCGATATCATGGGGTGGAACACAACCTGAGGTAACTAGCCAAGCCAAGGCACCACACTTACTGCTACCGAGTCACTTGCTTCTACTATGTACTTAGGCATAAAGCAACCTCAAATAAGTTGAACTTGATACTTACGTAGACTAGGGATCTGATGGAGGTAGGCCCAGGTATCTCCCTGCCGAGTGGGAACCCCGTATCCAGGTACCTACCATACTCGACTACCCTGCTCAACTACCCAGCGGACAGGCGCTCGACTGGACGACGGAAGGGTCCTCTACGGATCAGGATCAAGACTCGACCTAGATGCCCAGATTGTTAGGGATCTCAACCGACCTTATTCCTTGTAAACAACTGGAGTAGATATTATCCCTTACTTGTAACCCACGGCTCCTGAGCTATATAAAGATGTCCTGGGGATACCCATTCAGAACTCAATGACACCCATCATCATTCGATCATCCAACAGAATACACAAACAACATAGGATGTAGGGAATTACGCTCCCGAGCGGCCCGAACCTATTCAACTCTTGCGTCCCCACGTAACCATCTGACTCTTGGCTCTGGAATCCTCCCTCACCTAAAATCTACCGTCGGGCACCCCCTGGTGGACTTGCCAGATAAGCAATCCGATAGGATCCCAATGATCAAAGGAAGCGAACTAACAAGCTACTAAATTAAGAAGTAAAACTAGCGAGATACCGAAGATAAGGGAGGAACTTACTTAAGAAAGATTTCATTCCTCTGAGATGGCTACACAGTTGGAGTAGGGCCGAGAGAACTCGGCTCCGCTCCTTGCTTGGCTCTCACCAAAGCTCTCACCTCAGACTCTCACTACTCTACACTAAGGTAGTGAACTAAGCTTGAGAACTCTTCTTATTGGAATGGAGGTATAAGCTCCCATTTATAGCACTTCAAGGTCGGTACTTGAAGGGTTGCGTGTCTTGCAGGCAGGTAAGTCAGTTGGCTTAACTTCCATGCGAAGGCTGCACTTGGGAGGTTGAAAAGTGGGGCCGACCGACATCTCTTAGGACGACCGGCCTATGGATGGTGGTCACGCGTCACCGCCTATTTGCTGGACGCTCCTGATCTTCTCTAGAGGTCGGTAACGGTTGTGTTCATTTGAGGCGTGATGGTTAGGAGGCCGGCTGGCCTGAAAAAGCCTGGTCGGCCTGGCTTCAGCATCCTTTTGGCCCTCCATTGCATCGACGTGTTGATCAACGAGTGCATGTTCTCTAGGAAGGCAGTTTCAAGGTTGAAGTCCAGTTTAGACACTGCTTGTGGGTGCATTGCTCAAGCCTTTCGACCGCAGGATGTGTTTCTTTGATCAGTGCAAGTTGGGATGGCTTGGACTTGTGATTGTAGACACACTAGTCAAGTTTGAGCATGAAAATCAACAATACCTAGGCTAGCCATCCTATGGGAGGTTGACGGGCCTGGGTTTTTTTTCCCAAATCGGACAAATTTTGTACACTGAGTTCCTGCATTCAAATACTCACAAGAACTTGTGGAACTCATCAAGTCCTTAAAAGCATAAATCTGGAAAAATTGTTGATGAAAAAAATCCACCGGTAGGATCATCACGTGAGGACACGCTGAGGGCCTGGGGGATCTGCTTAACTTTGTAGTACAAAACCCACTTGATGCAGTGATGGTGCCAGGCATGTGTAACATCCCAAAAATTCACCCAAATAAATCACCCACTAAAAATATTATTTTTCAAAACCTTTTTCAGTGCTGAGCTCAAATCACTCCAAGATCTATTTCCGCCCGAGCTCTCAATCTCCCGAAATCATGTCCCGGCAATCCGCCGTCCCGACACCAGTACCAATCCCTGTCCTGTCTCTCTTTTTCCCCCGTTCCCCGCACATCACGACGCCCGAATCAATCAGCGTCCCCTCCTTGTTTCCGCCTCCTCTCGTTCCGCGTGCACATCGTCGACCAGTCGAACGTTGCAGCGCACGCATGGCCGACCGCCGCCGCGAATCGCGCCGACAACTCTCTCTCTCTCTTTCCCTCTCTCTCTCTTTTTTCTTTTTCCCTTTTTCCTTTTCTCTTTCTTTTTCTCCCTCCTTCCCTTTCTTCCTTCTCCCTCCTCCTCCTTTCTCCCCCACGCGCTGCACTCGAGCAGAGCTCGGCGCGAGCGCCCCGAGCTCGACGCCGGTGCCCCTCTCCCCACCGGGGCCCCACCACCGCGTCCCATCCTCTGCACCACCGTACCACCTTAGCCGCCTCGTCCCTCACGCTCGCCGCGACCGGCTGCTCCATGCGGAGCTCGGCACGCCGAGCAGAGCACCACCAGCCAACGCCCCTCTCCACTTGCCCGATAGCCCTCTGCATGCCCCGTCCTCGCCGCACTACGCGCCACCGACCAACATCACTTCGAGCACCACCGCCGGCCCCGCCGCCATTAAAGCTCGTCCTCGAGCTCGCCGGCCGCCACCACCGCGGCACCCCCCTCCCTCTCGCCTCGCCGGCCTATAAATACCCCATGGATGGGCTCGGCAGGCCCACTAATGGTCTCGCTGGGCTTATCAATGGGTTTCTATTTTTTGTTTTTTTGATTAACCGAGGCGGGCAGCAAACCGCCTCGGTAAATAGGTCATTTACCGTGACCTTTCATTTGAGGCGGTTGCAAAATATAACTCGGTTAAGTGTTTTTGCCTGCCTCAATAAATGATTTTTTTAGTAGTGGCACATTCCTCTAACCACTCTATCCCACACCCATTTGTGTCTATAGCAGATATTCTTTCTACTCATATTATGCTGAACCGAATTTGAAATGACTATACGGGACTCTAAATGAATTAAAATGAAAATACTATAAGATATAAAGTTGTATAACTTTTCGGGATCGATAATTTTCATTTTGATCATTTCTGCATCCGAGGTTGTTTGAAAAATTCAATTTTAAATTTTTAACAAATTTAGACGTAACTATTCTTAGCTTGATGATATTTAGAATGGAAAATTTGTCGATTACAAAGTGTATTATGTTTTGAGATCTATAGCTTCCGTTTGTGTTGTTTCTCCATCCATGGTTTTTTGAAAATTTGAATTTCAAATGTGAGAAATTCAAGCATAATTTCCATGCACACATGATTTCAAATGAAAAAGTTATCAGCTACAAAGTTGAAATAACTTTTTGAGATCTACAACTTTTGTTCTTGTTGTTTCTCCATCCGATGATGTTTGAAAATTTTAAATTTCATATATGACATATTTAATATATTTTTTATACATAGAAGATTTCAAATAAAAAATTGTCAACTACAAAGTTGCATAACTTTTTGAGATCTATGACTTTATTTTAGTCGTTTCTCCATCTGAGATCCTTTGAACAATTTGAATTTTAAACGAGACAACTTCAAAATGCATAGATGATTTCAAATAAAAAAGTTATCAACTATAAAGTTTCATAACTTTTCAAGATATGCCACTTTTATTTTGACTGTTTCTCCATCTGAGGTCGTTCAAAAATTTGAATTTCAATATGTATTTATAAGGGCGGCTCTAGATCCAACTGCCTCTACAAATAGGTGCAGTTTCAGATCTAGCTACCCTTACAAATCTATTTGTAGATGTAGCTGGATCTAGAGCCGTCCCTACAAATAGGGTTATTTGGAGGGACTGTTGAGCAACAATTTCCACAAATGTATTTATATGGACGACTCATTTTTGGAACCATTTGTAGGTTCCTAAAAAGGAGGCATTGCTATAAATTCTCTTTAAGTACTCTTTCCGTTCCAAATTATAGGCTGTTTTGATAAATTAAGATATATAGTTTTTGCTATACATCTAGATAAACATTATCTAGATCCATAGCAAACATTACAACTTATATATATATATCTTAGAACGGAGGGAGTAATATTGATTCTAAATAAAAAATAACACTGAAAGTGCTAGCTCTTATTTAGAACCGACACTAATATTGGAATACAATCGCTCTCGGCTTATCAGCCGGTTCTGGTTTATTCATTCTCCCTCACATAACACAATTGAATATCCCTCACAGATTTGTTCGGCTTATTCTCCCTCATAGTCAGTTTCGGTTTATTCTCCCTCACAGTCATAGATTTGTTCGGCCGGTGTTTTTTTGGGCTGATTTCAGCTGTTCAATAGTTTTGTGTGAGTGAGAATGAGTCGAAACGGCTGACAAGCCGAAACGAACAGCATATTCGGACAGATAAGTTTAAACGAACAGACTCACAGAGCTAATGATGCAGCGACATAGACCAAACAGAAATGCAGCTTTTGACGATGGTCACCGACACTCAAACCATACTCCAATTATTTTTGCATGAAACTGATTGGACGGACGCTACTACATGCTTCACGAGGCTGATTAATTTAGTTTCTGGTGATAGGCAGTACACGATAGACAGACAGCGTAACATGGTATCCACGCACATCATGTTTGGCGTGACTATGGCAGAGATAAACTCTGGTTAGAAATTTAGATAATTCAGTATTAATTTAATCAATAAAATCTCAGTATTAATTTAATCCGGAAAAATTTAAAATAAGTTTGTGGTCTCATATATGTGCATGTGTGATTTAAGAGACACACTAGTCAAGTTTGAGCATGAAAATCCCAATACCTAGGCTAGCCATCCTAGGGGAGGTTGACGGGCCAGGGTTTTTTCCCAAATTGGACAAATTTTGTACACTGAGTTCCTACATTCAAATACTCACAATAACTTGTGGAACTCATCAAGTCCTTAAAAACATAAATCTAGAAAAATTGTTGATGAAAAAAATCCACCAGTAGGATCTTCATGTGAGGACACGCTGAGGGCCTGGGGATCTGCTTAACTCTGTAGTACAAAACCCACTTGATGCAGTGATGGTGCTAGGCATGTGTAATATCCAAAAATTCACCCAATTAAATCACCCGCTAAAAATATTATTTTTCAAAATCTTTTTCAACGCTGAGCTCAAATCACTCCAAGATCTTTTTCCGCCCGAGCTCTCAATCTCCCGAAATCATGTCCCGGCAATCCGCTGTCCCGACACCAGTACCAATCCATGTCCTGTCTCTCATTTCCCCCCGTTCCCCGCACATCACAACGCCCGAATCAATCAGCATCCCCTCCTTGTTTCCGCCTCCTCTCGTTCCGCGTGCACATCGTTGACCGGTCGAACGTCGCAGCGCGCGCGTGGCCGACCGCCGCTGCGAATCGCACTGACAGCTCTCTCTCTCTCTTTTCTTTTTCCCTTTTTCCTTTTCTCTTTTCTTTTTCTCCCTCCTTCCCTTTCTTCCTTCTCCCTCCTCCTCCTTTCTCCCCCACGCGCTGCACCCGAGCAGAGCTCGGCGCGAGCGCCCCGAGCTCGACGCCGGTGCCCCTCTCCCCACCGGGGCCCACCACCGCGTCCCATCCCCTGCACCACCGTACCCCCTTGGCCGCCTCGTCCCTCGCGCTCGCCGCGGCCGGCCGCTCCACGCCGAGCTCGGCACGCCGAGCAGAGCACCACCAGCCACCGCCCCTCTCCACTTGCCCGACAGCCCTCTGCACGCCCGTCCTCGCCGCACTACGCGCCACCGACCAACATCGCTTCGAGCACCACCGCCATTAAAGCTCGTCCTCGAGCTCGCCGGCCGCCACCACCGCGGCACCCCCCCTCCCTCTCGCCTCGCCGGCCTATAAATACCCCTCCACCGCAGCTCGCCATCCCCACGAACCCCGTGGATGGGCTCGGCTGGCCCACTAATGGTCTCGCTGGGCTTATCAATGGGTTTCTATTTTTTGTTTTTTTGATTAACCGAGGCGGGAAGCAAACCGCCTCGGTAAATAGGTCATTTACCGTGACCTTTCATTTGAGGCGGTTGCAAAATATACCTCGGTTAAGTGTTTTTGCCTACCTCAATAGATGATTTTTTTAGTAGTGGCACATTCCTCTAACCACTCTACCCCACACCCATTTGTGTCTATATCAGATATTCTTTCTACTCATATTATGCTCAACCCAATTTGAAATGACTATACGGGACTCTAAATGAATTAAAATGAAAATACTATAAAATATAAAGTTGTATAACTTTTCGGGATCGACAATTTTCATTTTGTTCATTTCTGCATCCGAGGTTGTTTGAAAAATTCAATTTTAAATTTTTAACAAATTTAGACGTAACTATTCTTAGCTAGATGATATTTAGAATGGAAAATTTGTCAATTACAAAGTGCATTATGTTTTGAGATCTACAGCTTCCGTTTGTGTTGTTTCTCCATCCATGGTTTTTTAAAAATTTGAATTTCAAATGTGTGAAATTCAAGCATAATTTCCATGCACACATGATTTCAAATGAAAAAGTTATCAGCTACAAAGTTGAAATAACTTTTTGAGATCTACAACTTTTGTTCTTGTTGTTTCTCCATCCGATGATGTTTGAAAATTTTAAATTTCATCTATGATATATTTAATATATTTTTTATACATAGATAATTTCAAATAAAAAATTGTCAACTACAAAGTTGCATAACTTTTTGATATCTATGACTTTATTTTAGTCGTTTCTCCATCTAAGATCCTTTGAACAATTTGAATTTTAAACGAGACAACTTCAAAATGCATAGATGATTTCAAATAAAAAAGTTATCAATTATAAAGTTTTATAACTTTTCAAGATATGTCACTTTTATTTTGACTATTTCTCCATCTGAGGTCGTTCAAAAATTTGGATTTCAATATGTATTTATAAGGGCGGCTCTAGATCCAACCGCCCCTACAAATCGGTGCAGTTTCAGATCTAGCTACCCTTACAAATCTATTTGTAGATGCAGCTGGATCTAGAGCCGTCCCTACAAATAGGGTTATTTGGAGGGACTGTTGAGCAACAATTTCCACAAATGTATTTATATGGACCACTCGTTTTTGGAACCATTTGTAGGTTCCTAAAAACGAGGCATTGCTAATAATTCTCTTTAAGTATTCTCTCCGTTCCAAATTATAGGTTGTTTTGATAAATTAAGATATATAGTTTTTGCTATACATCTAGATCACCTCCTGTCCTGCTACTACGAGTGAATATGGCAATGGCGGCCTAGACTGGAGCGAGGCCTCTCCCCGGTGACTCCCCAAGATTGGCCCTGATGGGGAGTACTGGTTTTTGATCACCTCCTGGACAATGCGATGTGCCACACGCTCAAGCTCATTCACCAGGCTCTCTGAGTGCCGATGAAGCGTGTGAGCCACCATATAGTTCATCTCCTGGCGTAGGGCCCTGGTGCGCTCCTCTGAAGGCACGGACAGATCAACATTGTCAAGAGCACCCTCTGGTGAGAACCCCTTCCACCTGATGCCGTGGTTGCAGGTCCTCTCAAAAGAGCTGATGAGGTCGGCTTCGAACTGAGCTTTGACCTCATTGTATTTTTGCTTGTGTTCTGGGGTCAGCTCTTCATACGTGACAGGTTTGAGGACCGGCGGAACCGGTGCTTGGTCCTGAGCTCCTGTCATCTCTGCGACGGGCGTTGTTTTTGATGAAGGTCCCACTGGGCGTGCCAGAATGTGTTGTCGGTCGAAACCCACCGGCGAGCAGCGACAGGCAACACGAAGAGCCGGGAGGTTGCCGGGGCGCTGGCAGACACTGTTCCCTCGACGACGGCCCGCAATTCCAGCACACGCCGCGGCTTGTGAAGACGCAGGGCGTGCCACCTGACCTATACCCGATCAGGAAGGTGCGAATGTGCATGCAATGATTTGCCTGCATACACAAACACATGGAAACATAAGTCCGAGCCGTGGTCGGCTCCCCGGGACGACTCCTGCATCGGCTTTAAAGAGCCGATCGAGTCCCGGTGTCAGATTGGATCTGCATCTATCCGGATATCGATAAATAAAGCAAATGAGTGTAAAGCTGCTTCAATTAAATCTAATTAATCTAATCCATGATGGTAAAAGCTTCACTGCTAGATCGGAACATCCTACACATGATTGGGCCCAATAAACGTAACAGATAACTAAACCATAACCAAAACAGAGGCCTAAGAACTAGCAAGAGCCGATTCCCGGATCAATTCCCTGTTAAGACTAGAGCAGAGCATCTAACACGCCACCGGATCATCCAACCCGTTTGCAAGGCCTAACCTAGCAGATATTACGCCAACTCTTAAGAATAAGAGCAAACCATAACAGATTAGATCTACCAGACATAAAAGAAGCAGGGTGTTGCCTTTACGCAGCTAACTCTATGCAACAAGAGCTAGTATAAGATGATGACATAATCGCATAAAGACAACATGATGTTCGTAGATGATAAGCAACAATGCACAACAGATCTACTAAAAGCCATGCTACGAACATCGAGATAACTAGTACTACTCGCCATAAAAAACGCTTCAGTACGAGTAATACCAAGGTAAAGGTAAGAACAACGCTGCCCTGATCGGGGCAGCATGGCGCTTACTTGGATGAAACCCTAAGATTAGGGATGGTGATGCGCCGAGAGTTGTTGTTTTTGAGACGTGATGACGTTCTTTTTTTACAAATGTCATAGGGTACATATTTATAGTCCGGAGACTTCTTGCCGTGCAAGGCAACCTCTAAACTCTTTCCTAATCGAAGACTAGAGATAGATTACAAATCAATAAAGACTCGAAGATTAGATAACATGATCTGGACTCTTCCCTCCACCGGTCCAGATCTTCATGAAGCTTCCAAATATTAGCCGAAACATGCCGTATAATTGTGGCAGATTCTGGTCGTCCTATTGTTTCGGCAGTTCCCGTCAACTCCGAGCGAATCTGGATGTGATTCCAATTGTATTGGAAAGCTTATCTCCTTAGCTTTCCATGCATATCTAGAACGTCCAAAACGGAGTCCATATGTGGCCTGGGCGTCCATTTTTGTGCGGCCTCTTCCTGCAGTCCGAACCAGCCTCGCGAATAGACTGGGCTTCAACATGGATTAGGCCCATGACCCCATCTCAGCTTGACCCTTGAGTGCCCAATTATCATTGTATTTGGCCAAACTTATGATATAAGCCTGGCTAAGTGTACTCCTTTACCGTGGGCTTCTTCTGACATTTGGCCTACCAATCCTGGTCAAATTCTGGCGATAACACATGCCCCCCAAGTTTGGCCAAATATGACACAATCTTCTAAGCGCCAGCCGTAAACCAAATAAAAACATCATCTCCTCAAATTGTCTTCTCATGCCACTGATGGTCTAGCCCCCCGAGCCGATAGATCGGCTATTAGCCAACTGACTTTGTGACCGATTGCTTGAACCGGCCTCACGCCTTCCTCGACCAATCTCAATGTTGTTGCAGACCGGTCCTAGTTTTCATATTCCATGGATGGCACTGACTTACGGGAACATCCTCATGCTTCATCAGCTCAGCATCAACATACTTGGCCTCTTCTTGATGATCGTTGATCGCCAGGAGTTGGTGAAGACATAGATATTCAATAGGTATTCGATTCTCCATCGAATAAATAATAATGTGGGCTACATGGATTACCTGCAAAACAATCACTTGCCGGACTGGCTCTACAAAGATCATTGTGAATCGGCTAAAAGCCGATGAATCATATTTAGTTAGGCAAAAGTCATGCAAGCCGACCCAATATCAAAAAATCTCTTCCCCCACAAAAATATGCTATGTCATGCAAAGAGTGAGTGTGAGCTTCCAGGTATGTCTCAAAGCATTTATAAGTGCTAGCATGTATATACAGTGAGGGTATAGCATAAAGACACCGCATAGAAAAGCTCAAAAGAATATATCTATATTAGAACATGAGCAAGCAATTTTTAGGATTTTCAAAATAAAAAGCATCACCACTTAGCCCAACCAACTAGTACATTAAAGCATGACAAGCAAAAACCAGCAAGTACCTACACCAGCGAGCTTTTTCCGATACAAGGATCTTTTAACAAGCTTGATTACTCATGCCCTCAGGTCTTGCAGGTTAAAACATATTGCATTTGGAATTCAAACAAGCCTTTTGTTCTGTGCCAGGGGTTATTTGCTTATCAGGCCACTTCTTACCAACCAATGCTAAGCCTAGGTCCATTGAACCATCAGAAGCTCAAAGCAAGGTTTTGGTCATTCACAGCCTAGTCCAAGTTCATGCTAAAGTGCAATAGCAAGCAGTCCCGAACTAGATCAATGAGACAAAACAAACCCACCTGGATCTTTTCATTATAGCACAGCATGTTCATCATTCAGATTTTAATGTAATTTAGCACAAGATTATCGTATAAGCATTGAGACTCGAGCTGCATAAATGATTCCAAGAAAAGGATATAGCTACCAGGCATGTACAAGATAGTAAAAGCAAAGTCAGCCTACACATACTAGTAGCCAAGTAAAGCGGTGACCATATTTCAGATTTTCAAAAGAATAAAAGCCATGCTCGGTATCAGATATTCAACATATTCAAATGAGCCTAACCACACATGGTCACCAGCATCCACACCTCAAAATATATACACGAAACACAAGTAGAAGCTACTAAGCATACAAGGAAGCTAGTGCAAGTGATAAACGCATATATTGTATGATGATGCAATGGTGGGTTTGAATATTACCAATCAAATTGGCTGTTGACGAGCCGATGGTTAAAATCCCGCCTGGTCCATACTTGCCATAATGCATTCTCATTTCAACTATCGGCTGTTAGAAGGCCGAATATCTGTAGCCTAAAGTCCACTCAGCACATCTGTTGTCGTAGAGAGCTCTTCAAATGCTTTGTCGACGTGGATGAAGTAACCGATGTTGATCGCATCGAAGGAGCACATAAGCTGAATCAGCCGGCTGATGTGACGAATGCCTTGACCCTCTATCTGCGGGGGTCGGGCAAGACAGACCCCGTCCGCAGGGGTCGGGCGAGGCGGACCCGTCCGTAGGTGACGAATGCCCTGACCCTGTAGGAACCGAATTCGCCGATGTCGATGGTGTCGCAGGAACGGGAATAGCCGATGATGATGACGATGCAAAAGTACTGTTGGCCGGATCGATCGGCTAATGTATCAAACACTCCCACGCCCACATGGGAGCAGAAGTAGCCGATGTCGATGGCCGGAACTGCGAAGGAGCGGAAGTAGCCGATGGTGATGACGTTGTAGGAGCACCGACGGTAGTTCTTCATCCGAACAAATTTTTTTGTATGGGTCTCCATATTTCATCACCAAATCTCTGCTTATGCCCCCGAGCCGGATCCTTCATGTATTGGAGGAGATCGGCTCTCCAATCGGCCGTGCCCAATTCACTATGAACCAGAGAATTCAGACGTTTTGCCGCCGATTGCTGGAGTCGGCTGTGTTTGGGGCTGATCTTCCCTTCAGCCCAGACTCAGATGTTAGCCATGCAGCTAATTTGTTCTGCTACTATTTCTTTTGACTTTCTTTTTCTAAAGGCGATGCTGGTGCACCGGCTTTTTTGGGCCCCGATGGCATCGCATCGGCTGGGGCTGATCGCTTAGATCGGCCACTATAGGGCATGATCCCGTAGAATTCATGAAGCCTACGGGACATCATGTCGTGTCGCGTCTTTAGCTCCTGCAGCTGAATCAATCTGCGGCTTGCGCTTCCAGACCAAATTGCGCCTTGACCGTAGGTTTGGTATTTCTGAGATCTCGTTGAACCTTTCCAGCAGCTGAAGGTAGTTCCCTTCGGCTTGTTTGAGACTGCGCAGGCATTGGACCCTGCGCTCCTGCAACCTCGACAGTCCTCCTGGGCACCACCTTGGCAGGTGGCATTCGTCACGGCACTGCCAGAATGTGTTTATTCTGTGAGGCCAGTGCATAAGACCAGCCTCAGCCTGTTTTTTGTCGGTTCGATCCGATCACAGTCTTCCGGTGCGATCCCTGAGATTGGCTCTTGCCCTTCTGCGTCACAGGCGTTCATTTCTGCGAACGAAACCTTGTTGGAGTCATCTGCATGGACTACCTCCACTTCATCGCCATCCCATTGAACCAAACACTGGTGCATTGTGGGAGGAACACAACAATTAGCATGAATCCAATCCCTCCCAAGCAACACTGTGTACGTACTCTTACTGTTGACGATGAAGAACGAGGTTGGGACGGTCTTGCGGCCAACTATCAATTCCACATTGAGGACTCCCTTTGCCTCCGACGGCTGCCCGTTTAAATCATTGAGCATTACGTTGGTTTTGATAAGGTCAGTAGCAGAACAACCCAATCGGCGCAGCACTGAATACGGCATCAAATTAACTGCAGCGCCGGTGTCGACCAACATACTGTTCACAGGCTTGCCGTCGATGAGACCCTTGAGATATAACCCCTTCAGATGCTTGTAGCTCTTCTCCTTGGGCTTCTCGAAGATGATCAGTTGGGGACCCAGATCCAGCTGTGCGACAGCCAACTCCTCCGGTTGGGGTGCCCGAAATTCCGACGGGTGCACGAACACCATGTTCACATCAGCCGATGGCTTGTCATCGGCTCTTGGCTGCTTGGGGCGCCACTCCTTCCTTGGAGGGCGCCTTTCCACCCTTTGCGAGTGCCTGACTTGCTCCGCGAGATCTGGACGCGCTTTCCTCAGTACGTCAAGGTACCTTGCTTCCGCTTCCTCGAGATTGCGCAAGCGCTGCACTCTGCGCTTCTGTGATCGGCTGAGCCCGTCAGGACACCATCATGGACGATGATACTTATCTTCTTCTTCCAGCTCAAGGTCATCCCTGGATGGCTGGCTCACACGGTCATCGTGACGTGTTCTGGACCCTAAGTGCTGGAACACCGATGTCTCGCCTTGCTGGCGTCTCCGAGGCCTACACTCCAAGCAATCTTCTATAGTAGGCAATCGGCTCATGCCGGAATTCCAACAGTACCTGAAGAACGGGAAATGCCAGTGGTCGCGTATAGCCTGACGCCTCCCCAGTGTCCTCCCTGTACGGTGCTCATACTCATCCTCTTCCGATTCGTATCGGCGGCGCAACTTGTACTGATACTGATACTTTTCCAGAAGCCGATTGGAAGCTGGGAGCTGATTGCGGTGGTGACGCACTTGTTCTTCAGTAACATGTTGCTGCTCCGGCTCGTCCTCATCATGGGGCCGTTTGCCAGAAGTGGCCTCTTTCCTCTGCTCGTCACGGCGGCGCACGGGTCCCGCCATGTTGATCTGGAACGCCAAGTTCTGGCCCTTGGGTCCGAAATCTGATAGCTCCACCACGTTAGCTTGTGGGAACGGTTGACTGTCCACTTTCATCGTGTGTTGGGCCAGAATTAATCGGCCTTGCTCGATAGCCGATTGGATTTGCCAACGTAGCTCTTTGCAGTCGTTTGTGGCATGGGTGAACGAGTGGTGCCACTTGTAGTACAGCCTTCCCTGCAACTCTTGTGCCGTCAGCAGCTTGTGACTCTCTGGGAGCTTCAACTATTTTTCCTTGAGCAGTAGATCGAATATCTGCTCTGCCTTGGCCACGTCAAAGTCAAAGCCCTTCACAAGCCCCTTCTGTTTGACCCACTTGCATGGGACGGGGTTTGCCCCCCGGGTCCACTCTGCCACGACCACTTCTTGTTCCCCGCCAGAATCATCGAAATCATCTGCTTGGGCCATGTTTACATGGCGCTTGAATTTTTCCTGGTACAGGTCCGGATGATAGTGTTCATAAGCCGTGAGCTTCTGCACCATATGTGCCAGCGAGGTGAATTCCAACTGAAAAGCCAGATCCTTGATCGGCTTAGCAAGTCCCAGAACAGCCAAATCAACTGCCTCCTTCTCTGTGATGCATGATGAGTAGCATCGGTTCTTAACTTCTCTGAAGCACTGTACGTACTCCGACACACTTTCCCCTCGCTTTAGCTTGACTTGGGCGAGGTCAGCAATCCCGGCTTCAGCAGCCTCTGAATGATACTGGGTGTGGAACTGATCTTCGAGCTGCCTCCAAGTGCGGATCAAATTTGGGGGCAGTGATGTATACCATCCAAAAGCTGAACCCGTGAGAGACGGGGAGAAGAAACGGACCCTTAGAGGATCCGACACTGAGATCATCCCGAGCTGCGTTAGGTATCGGCTCACATGCTCGATCGAGCTGGCCCCTTCTGACCCACTGAACTTGGTGAACTCCGGGAGCCGATACTTGGGTGGCAACGGGATCAAGTCGTAATCACTTGGATACAGCTTAGAATAGCCGATCGCCTTTCTCTTGGGCAGGATACCGAACTGATCCCTTAGTATTGCACTGACCTGCTCCACACTAAGAACTCCTGGGGCCGAGGGCTCAGCACTCGGCCCGGTAGCGTACTTTGCCAGCCATGCCTGCTTCTCTGCGTCTACCCCTGAGGTCCCTGTACCCACCAGCTGCCCCGTGCGTGTTGAGTTGATATTATCAGGTATGTACACGCACGTGTAGCCATGCGGGGTCTCTTTGGGCGGCTCGCTCAGGAACTGTCCTTCTCCAGGGTCACCGCCGATCTTGTAGACAACATAGATCGGCGAGCTTTGCTGTCCTGCTACTACGAGTGAATATGGCAATGGCGGCCTAGACTGGAGCGAGGCCTCTCCCCGGTGACTCCCCAAGATTGGCCCTGACGGGGAGTACTGGTTCTTGATCACCTCCTGGACAATGCGATGTGCCACACGCTCAAGCTCATTCACCAGGCTCTCTGAGTGCCGATGAAGCGTGTGAGCCACCATATAGTTCATCTCCTGGCGTAGGGCCCTGGTGCGCTCCTCTGAAGGCACGGACAGATCAACATTGTCAAGAGCACCCTCTGGTGAGAACCCCTTCCACCTGATGCCGTGGTTGCAGGTCCTCTCAAAAGAGCTGATGAGGTCGGCTTCGAACTGAGCTTTGACCTCATTGTATTTTTGCTTGTGTTCTGGGGTCAGCTCTTCATACGTGACAGGTTTGAGGACCGGCGGAACCGGTGCTTGGTCCTGAGCTCCTGTCATCTCTGCGACGGGCGTTGTTTTTGATGAAGGTCCCACTGGGCGTGCCAGAATGTGTTGTCGGTCGAAACCCACCGGCGAGCAGCGACAGGCAACACGAAGAGCCGGGAGGTTGCCGGGGCGCTGGCAGACACTGTTCCCTTGACGACGGCCCGCAATTCCAGCACACGCCGCGGCTTGTGAAGATGCAGGGCGTGCCACCTGACCTATACCCGATCAGGAAGGTGCGAACGTGCATGCAATGATTTGCCTGCATACACAAACACATGGAAACATAAGTCCGAGCCGTGGTCGGCTCTCCGGGACGACTCCTGCATCGGCTTTAAAGAGCCGATCGAGTCCCGGTGTCAGATTGGATCTGCATCTATCCGGATATCGATAAATAAAGCAAATGAGTGTAAAGCTGCTTCAATTAAATCTAATTAATCTAATCCATGATGGTAAAAGCTTCACTGCTAGATCGGAACATCCTACACATGATTGGGCCCAATAAACGTAACAGATAACTAAACCATAACCAAAACAGAGGCCTAAGAACTAGCAAGAGCCGATTCCCGGATCAATTCCCTGTTAAGACTAGAGCAGAGCATCTAACACGCCACCGGATCATCCAACCCGTTTGCAAGGCCTAACCTAGCAGATATTACGCCAACTCTTAAGAATAAGAGCAAACCATAACAGATTAGATCTACCAGACATAAAAGAAGCAGGGTGTTGCCTTTACGCAGCTAACTCTATGCAACAAGAGCTAGTATAAGATGATGACATAATCGCATAAAGACAACATGATGTTCGTAGATGATAAGCAACAATGCACAACAGATCTACTAAAAGCCATGCTACGAACATCGAGATAACTAGTACTACTCGCCATCAAAAACGCTTCAGTACGAGTAATACCAAGGTAAAGGTAAGAACAACGCTGCCCTGATCGGGGCAGCATGGCGCTTACTTGGATGAAACCCTAAGATTAGGGATGGCGATGCGCTGAGAGTTGTTGTTTTTGAGACGTGATGACGTTCTTTTTTTACAAATGTCATAGGGTACATATTTATAGTCCGGAGACTTCTTGCCGTGCAAGGCAACCTCTAAACTCTTTCCTAATCGAAGACTAGAGATAGATTACAAATCAATAAAGACTCGAAGATTAGATAACATGATCTGGACTCTTCCCTCCACCGGTCCAGATCTTCATGAAGCTTCCAAATATTAGCCGAAACATGCCGTATAATTGTGGCAGATTCTGGTCGTCCTATTGTTTCGGCAGTTCCCGTCAACTCCGAGCGAATCTGGATGTGATTCCAATTGTATTGGAAAGCTTATCTCCTTAGCTTTCCATGCATATCTAGAACGTCCAAAACGGAGTCCATATGTGGCCTGGGCGTCCATTTTTGTGCGGCCTCTTCCTGCAGTCCGAACCAGCCTCGCGAATAGACTGGGCTTCAACATGGATTAGGCCCGTGACCCCATCTCAGCTTGACCCTTGAGTGCCCAATTATCATTGTATTTGGCCAAACTTATGATATAAGCCTGGCTAAGTGTACTCCTTTACCGTGGGCTTCTTCTGACATTTGGCCTACCAATCCTGGTCAAATTCTGGCGATAACACATGCCCCCCAAGTTTGGCCAAATATGACACAATCTTCTAAGCGCCAGCCGTAAACCAAATAAAAACATCATCTCCTCAAATTGTCTTCTCATGCCACTGATGGTCTAGCCCCCCGAGCCGATAGATCGGCTATTAGCCAACTGACTTTGTGACCGATTGCTTGAACCGGCCTCACGCCTTCCTCGACCAATCTCAATGTTGTTGCAGACCGGTCCTAGTTTTCATATTCCATGGATGGCACTGACTTACGGGAACATCCTCATGCTTCATCAGCTCAGCATCAACATACTTGGCCTCTTCTTGATGATCGTTGATCGCCAGGAGTTGGTGAAGACATAGATATTCAATAGGTATTCGATTCTCCATCGAATAAATAATAATGTGGGCTACATGGATTACCTGCAAAACAATCACTTGCCGGACTGGCTCTACAAAGATCATTGTGAATCGGCTAAAAGCCGATGAATCATATTTAGTTAGGCAAAAGTCATGCAAGCCGACCCAATATCAAAAAATCTCTTCCCCCACAAAAATATGCTATGTCATGCAAAGAGTGAGTGTGAGCTTCCAGGTATGTCTCAAAGCATTTATAAGTGCTAGCATGTATATACAGTGAGGGTATAGCATAAAGACACCGCATAGAAAAGCTCAAAAGAATATATCTATATTAGAACATGAGCAAGCAATTTTTAGGATTTTCAAAATAAAAAGCATCACCACTTAGCCCAACCAACTAGTACATTAAAGCATGACAAGCAAAAACCAGCAAGTACCTACACCAGCGAGCTTTTTCCGATACAAGGATCTTTTAACAAGCTTGATTACTCATGCCCTCAGGTCTTGCAGGTTAAAACATATTGCATTTGGAATTCAAACAAGCCTTTTGTTCTGTGCCAGGGGTTATTTGCTTATCAGGCCACTTCTTACCAACCAATGCTAAGCCTAGGTCCATTGAACCATCAGAAGCTCAAAGCAAGGTTTTGGTCATTCACAGCCTAGTCCAAGTTCATGCTAAAGTGCAATAGCAAGCAGTCCCGAACTAGATCAATGAGACAAAACAAACCCACCTGGATCTTTTCATTATAGCACAGCATGTTCATCATTCAGATTTTAATGTAATTTAGCACAAGATTATCGTATAAGCATTGAGACTCGAGCTGCATAAATGATTCCAAGAAAAGGATATAGCTACCAGGCATGTACAAGATAGTAAAAGCAAAGTCAGCCTACACATACTAGTAGCCAAGTAAAGCGGTGACCATATTTCAGATTTTCAAAAGAATAAAAGCCATGCTCGGTATCAGATATTCAACATATTCAAATGAGCCTAACCACACATGGTCACCAGCATCCACACCTCAAAATATATACACGAAACACAAGTAGAAGCTACTAAGCATACAAGGAAGCTAGTGCAAGTGATAAACGCATATATTGTATGATGATGCAATGGTGGGTTTGAATATTACCAATCAAATTGGCTGTTGACGAGCCGATGGTTAAAATCCCGCCTGGTCCATACTTGCCATAATGCATTCTCATTTCAACTATCGGCTGTTAGAAGGCCGAATATCTGTAGCCTAAAGTCCACTCAGCACATCTGTTGTCGTAGAGAGCTCTTCAAATGCTTTGTCGACGTGGATGAAGTAACCGATGTTGATCGCATCGAAGGAGCACATAAGCTGAATCAGCCGGCTGATGTGACGAATGCCTTGACCCTCTATCTGCGGGGGTCGGGCAAGACAGACCCCGTCCGCAGGGGTCGGGCGAGGCGGACCCGTCCGTAGGTGACGAATGCCCTGACCCTGTAGGAACCGAATTCGCCGATGTCGATGGTGTCGCAGGAACGGGAATAGCCGATGATGATGACGATGCAAAAGTACTGTTGGCCGGATCGATCGGCTAATGTATCAAACACTCCCACGCCCACATGGGAGCAGAAGTAGCCGATGTCGATGGCCGGAACTGCGAAGGAGCGGAAGTAGCCGATGGTGATGACGTTGTAGGAGCACCGACGGTAGTTCTTCATCCGAACAAATTTTTTTGTATGGGTCTCCATATTTCATCACCAAATCTCTGCTTATGCCCCCGAGCCGGATCCTTCATGTATTGGAGGAGATCGGCTCTCCAATCGGCCGTGCCCAATTCACTATGAACCAGAGAATTCAGACGTTTTGCCGCCGATTGCTGGAGTCGGCTGTGTTTGGGGCTGATCTTCCCTTCAGCCCAGACTCAGATGTTAGCCATGCAGCTAATTTGTTCTGCTACTATTTCTTTTGACTTTCTTTTTCTAAAGGCGATGCTGGTGCACCGGCTTTTTTGGGCCCCGATGGCATCGCATCGGCTGGGGCTGATCGCTTAGATCGGCCACTATAGGGCATGATCCCGTAGAATTCATGAAGCCTACGGGACATCATGTCGTGTCGCGTCTTTAGCTCCTGCAGCTGAATCAATCTGCGGCTTGCGCTTCCAGACCAAATTGCGCCTTGACCGTAGGTTTGGTATTTCTGAGATCTCGTTGAACCTTTCCAGCAGCTGAAGGTAGTTCCCTTCGGCTTGTTTGAGACTGCGCAGGCATTGGACCCTGCGCTCCTGCAACCTCGACAGTCCTCCTGGGCACCACCTTGGCAGGTGGCATTCGTCACGGCACTGCCAGAATGTGTTTATTCTGTGAGGCCAGTGCATAAGACCAGCCTCAGCCTGTTTTTTGTCGGTTCGATCCGATCACAGTCTTCCGGTGCGATCCCTGAGATTGGCTCTTGCCCTTCTGCGTCACAGGCGTTCATTTCTGCGAACGAAACCTTGTTGGAGTCATCTGCATGGACTACCTCCACTTCATCGCCATCCCATTGAACCAAACACTGGTGCATTGTGGGAGGAACACAACAATTAGCATGAATCCAATCCCTCCCAAGCAACACTGTGTACGTACTCTTACTGTTGACGATGAAGAACGAGGTTGGGACGGTCTTGCGGCCAACTATCAATTCCACATTGAGGACTCCCTTTGCCTCCGACGGCTGCCCGTTTAAATCATTGAGCATTACGTTGGTTTTGATAAGGTCAGTAGCAGAACAACCCAATCGGCGCAGCACTGAATACGGCATCAAATTAACTGCAGCGCCGGTGTCGACCAACATACTGTTCACAGGCTTGCCGTCGATGAGACCCTTGAGATATAACCCCTTCAGATGCTTGTAGCTCTTCTCCTTGGGCTTCTCGAAGATGATCAGTTGGGGACCCAGATCCAGCTGTGCGACAGCCAACTCCTCCGGTTGGGGTGCCCGAAATTCCGACGGGTGCACGAACACCATGTTCACATCAGCCGATGGCTTGTCATCGGCTCTTGGCTGCTTGGGGCGCCACTCCTTCCTTGGAGGGCGCCTTTCCACCCTTTGCGAGTGCCTGACTTGCTCCGCGAGATCTGGACGCGCTTTCCTCAGTACGTCAAGGTACCTTGCTTCCGCTTCCTCGAGATTGCGCAAGCGCTGCACTCTGCGCTTCTGTGATCGGCTGAGCCCGTCAGGACACCATCATGGACGATGATACTTATCTTCTTCTTCCAGCTCAAGGTCATCCCTGGATGGCTGGCTCACACGGTCATCGTGACGTGTTCTGGACCCTAAGTGCTGGAACACCGATGTCTCGCCTTGCTGGCGTCTCCGAGGCCTACACTCCAAGCAATCTTCTATAGTAGGCAATCGGCTCATGCCGGAATTCCAACAGTACCTGAAGAACGGGAAATGCCAGTGGTCGCGTATAGCCTGACGCCTCCCCAGTGTCCTCCCTGTACGGTGCTCATACTCATCCTCTTCCGATTCGTATCGGCGGCGCAACTTGTACTGATACTGATACTTTTCCAGAAGCCGATTGGAAGCTGGGAGCTGATTGCGGTGGTGACGCACTTGTTCTTCAGTAACATGTTGCTGCTCCGGCTCGTCCTCATCATGGGGCCGTTTGCCAGAAGCGGCCTCTTTCCTCTGCTCGTCACGGCGGCGCACGGGTCCCGCCATGTTGATCTGGAACGCCAAGTTCTGGCCCTTGGGTCCGAAATCTGATAGCTCCACCACGTTAGCTTGTGGGAACGGTTGACTGTCCACTTTCATCGTGTGTTGGGCCAGAATTAATCGGCCTTGCTCGATAGCCGATTGGATTTGCCAACGTAGCTCTTTGCAGTCGTTTGTGGCATGGGTGAACGAGTGGTGCCACTTGTAGTACAGCCTTCCCTGCAACTCTTGTGCCGTCAGCAGCTTGTGACTCTCTGGGAGCTTCAACTATTTTTCCTTGAGCAGTAGATCGAATATCTGCTCTGCCTTGGCCACGTCAAAGTCAAAGCCCTTCACAAGCCCCTTCTGTTTGACCCACTTGCATGGGACGGGGTTTGCCCCCCGGGTCCACTCTGCCACGACCACTTCTTGTTCCCCGCCAGAATCATCAAAATCATCTGCTTGGGCCATGTTTACATGGCGCTTGAATTTTTCCTGGTACAGGTCCGGATGATAGTGTTCATAAGCCGTGAGCTTCTGCACCATATGTGCCAGCGAGGTGAATTCCAACTGAAAAGCCAGATCCTTGATCGGCTTAGCAAGTCCCAGAACAGCCAAATCAACTGCCTCCTTCTCTGTGATGCATGATGAGTAGCATCGGTTCTTAACTTCTCTGAAGCACTGTACGTACTCCGACACACTTTCCCCTCGCTTTAGCTTGACTTGGGCGAGGTCAGCAATCCCGGCTTCAGCAGCCTCTGAATGATACTGGGTGTGGAACTGATCTTCGAGCTGCCTCCAAGTGCGGATCAAATTTGGGGGCAGTGATGTATACCATCCAAAAGCTGAACCCGTGAGAGACGGGGAGAAGAAACGGACCCTTAGAGGATCCGACACTGAGATCATCCCGAGCTGTGTTAGGTATCGGCTCACATGCTCGATCGAGCTGGCCCCTTCTGACCCACTGAACTTGGTGAACTCCGGGAGCCGATACTTGGGTGGCAACGGGATCAAGTCGTAATCACTTGGATACAGCTTAGAATAGCCGATCGCCTTTCTCTTGGGCAGGATACCGAACTGATCCCTTAGTATTGCACTGACCTGCTCCACACTAAGAACTCCTGGGGCCGAGGGCTCAGCACTCGGCCCGGTAGCGTACTTTGCCAGCCATGCCTGCTTCTCTGCGTCTACCCCTGAGGTCCCTGTACCCACCAGCTGCCCCGTGCGTGTTGAGTTGATATTATCAGGTATGTACACGCACGTGTAGCCATGCGGGGTCTCTTTGGGCGGCTCGCTCAGGAACTGTCCTTCTCCAGGGTCACCGCCGATCTTGTAGACAACATAGATCGGCGAGCTTTGCTGTCCTGCTACTACGAGTGAATATGGCAATGGCGGCCTAGACTGGAGCGAGGCCTCTCCCCGGTGACTCCCCAAGATTGGCCCTGACGGGGAGTACTGGTTCTTGATCACCTCCTGGACAATGCGATGTGCCACACGCTCAAGCTCATTCACCAGGCTCTCTGAGTGCCGATGAAGCGTGTGAGCCACCATATAGTTCATCTCCTGGCGTAGGGCCCTGGTGCGCTCCTCTGAAGGCACGGACAGATCAACATTGTCAAGAGCACCCTCTGGTGAGAACCCCTTCCACCTGATGCCGTGGTTGCAGGTCCTCTCAAAAGAGCTGATGAGGTCGGCTTCGAACTGAGCTTTGACCTCATTGTATTTTTGCTTGTGTTCTGGGGTCAGCTCTTCATACGTGACAGGTTTGAGGACCGGCGGAACCGGTGCTTGGTCCTGAGCTCCTGTCATCTCTGCGACGGGCGTTGTTTTTGATGAAGGTCCCACTGGGCGTGCCAGAATGTGTTGTCGGTCGAAACCCACCGGCGAGCAGCGACAGGCAACACGAAGAGCCGGGAGGTTGCCGGGGCGCTGGCAGACACTGTTCCCTTGACGACGGCCCGCAATTCCAGCACACGCCGCGGCTTGTGAAGATGCAGGGCGTGCCACCTGACCTATACCCGATCAGGAAGGTGCGAACGTGCATGCAATGATTTGCCTGCATACACAAACACATGGAAACATAAGTCCGAGCCGTGGTCGGCTCTCCGGGACGACTCCTGCATCGGCTTTAAAGAGCCGATCGAGTCCCGGTGTCAGATTGGATCTGCATCTATCCGGATATCGATAAATAAAGCAAATGAGTGTAAAGCTGCTTCAATTAAATCTAATTAATCTAATCCATGATGGTAAAAGCTTCACTGCTAGATCGGAACATCCTACACATGATTGGGCCCAATAAACGTAACAGATAACTAAACCATAACCAAAACAGAGGCCTAAGAACTAGCAAGAGCCGATTCCCGGATCAATTCCCTGTTAAGACTAGAGCAGAGCATCTAACACGCCACCGGATCATCCAACCCGTTTGCAAGGCCTAACCTAGCAGATATTACGCCAACTCTTAAGAATAAGAGCAAACCATAACAGATTAGATCTACCAGACATAAAAGAAGCAGGGTGTTGCCTTTACGCAGCTAACTCTATGCAACAAGAGCTAGTATAAGATGATGACATAATCGCATAAAGACAACATGATGTTCGTAGATGATAAGCAACAATGCACAACAGATCTACTAAAAGCCATGCTACGAACATCGAGATAACTAGTACTACTCGCCATCAAAAACGCTTCAGTACGAGTAATACCAAGGTAAAGGTAAGAACAACGCTGCCCTGATCGGGGCAGCATGGCGCTTACTTGGATGAAACCCTAAGATTAGGGATGGCGATGCGCTGAGAGTTGTTGTTTTTGAGACGTGATGACGTTCTTTTTTTACAAATGTCATAGGGTACATATTTATAGTCCGGAGACTTCTTGCCGTGCAAGGCAACCTCTAAACTCTTTCCTAATCGAAGACTAGAGATAGATTACAAATCAATAAAGACTCGAAGATTAGATAACATGATCTGGACTCTTCCCTCCACCGGTCCAGATCTTCATGAAGCTTCCAAATATTAGCCGAAACATGCCGTATAATTGTGGCAGATTCTGGTCGTCCTATTGTTTCGGCAGTTCCCGTCAACTCCGAGCGAATCTGGATGTGATTCCAATTGTATTGGAAAGCTTATCTCCTTAGCTTTCCATGCATATCTAGAACGTCCAAAACGGAGTCCATATGTGGCCTGGGCGTCCATTTTTGTGCGGCCTCTTCCTGCAGTCCGAACCAGCCTCGCGAATAGACTGGGCTTCAACATGGATTAGGCCCGTGACCCCATCTCAGCTTGACCCTTGAGTGCCCAATTATCATTGTATTTGGCCAAACTTATGATATAAGCCTGGCTAAGTGTACTCCTTTACCGTGGGCTTCTTCTGACATTTGGCCTACCAATCCTGGTCAAATTCTGGCGATAACACATGCCCCCCAAGTTTGGCCAAATATGACACAATCTTCTAAGCGCCAGCCGTAAACCAAATAAAAACATCATCTCCTCAAATTGTCTTCTCATGCCACTGATGGTCTAGCCCCCCGAGCCGATAGATCGGCTATTAGCCAACTGACTTTGTGACCGATTGCTTGAACCGGCCTCACGCCTTCCTCGACCAATCTCAATGTTGTTGCAGACCGGTCCTAGTTTTCATATTCCATGGATGGCACTGACTTACGGGAACATCCTCATGCTTCATCAGCTCAGCATCAACATACTTGGCCTCTTCTTGATGATCGTTGATCGCCAGGAGTTGGTGAAGACATAGATATTCAATAGGTATTCGATTCTCCATCGAATAAATAATAATGTGGGCTACATGGATTACCTGCAAAACAATCACTTGCCGGACTGGCTCTACAAAGATCATTGTGAATCGGCTAAAAGTCGATGGATCATATTTAGTTAGGCAAAAGCCATGCAAGCCGACCCAACATCAAAAAATCTCTTCCCCCACAAAAATATGCTATGTCATGCAAAGAGTGAGTGTGAGCTTCCAGGTATGTCTCAAAGCATTTACAAGTGCTAGCATGTATATACAGTGAGGGTATAGCATAAAGACACCGCATAGAAAAGCTCAAAAGAATATATCTATATTAGAACATGAGCAAGCAATTTTTAGGATTTTCAAAATAAAAAGCATCACCACTTAGCCCAACCAACTAGTACATTAAAGCATGACAAGCAAAAACCAGCAAGTACCTACACCAGCGAGCTTTTTCCGATACAAGGATCTTTTAACAAGCTTGATTACTCATGCCCTCAGGTCTTGCAGGTTAAAACATATTGCATTTGGAATTCAAACAAGCCTTTTGTTCTGTGCCAGGGGTTATTTGTTTATCAGGCCACTTCTTACCAACCAATGCTAAGCCTAGGTCCATTGAACCATCAGAAGCTCAAAGCAAGGTTTTGGTCATTCACAGCCTAGTCCAAGTTCATGCTAAAGTGCAATAGCAAGCAGTCCCGAACTAGATCAGTGAGACAAAACAAACCCACCTGGATCTTTTCATTATAGCACAACATGTTCATCATTCAGATTTTAATGTAATTTAGCACAAGATTATCGTATAAGCATTGTGACTCGAGCTGCATAAATGATTCCAAGAAAAGGATATAGCTACCAGGCATGTACAAGATAGTAAAAGCAAAGTCAGCCTACACATACTAGTAGCCAAGTAAAGCGGTGACCATATTTCAGATTTTCAAAAGAATAAAAGCCATGCTCGGTATCAGATATTCAACATATTCAAATGAGCCTAACCACACATGGTCACCAGCATCCACACCTCAAAATATATACACGAAACACAAGTAGAAGCTACTAAGCATACAAGGAAGCTAGTGCAAGTGATAAACGCATATATTGTATGATGATGCAATGGTGGGTTTGAATATTACCAATCAAATTGGCTGTTGACGAGCCATCCTTTGATTTGTTATAACCATTACACCTAGATTGATGTCTACATATGATTCGTTCTGTGTGGATGTTAATCACTGCTAGAATTGCTTAGGACCTTATACTCGTTCTACTACACATCAAATGTGATTATTTATAAAAGAAAATGTGTGAGCGTGTGGGAAGGGAAAATGGTGGATTTGTTGAAAATAAATGAAAGACGTGTCTCGATGAGATGGATGGCATTTCTGTGTGAATTACCAGAAGGTGTGCTCGTACCTGTGTGGTTGAGCAAGGTTGGGAGATATCCATCTTGTCACCATTAAGGACCGAATTGATGTGTCATATTGCCGGACTCAACTATCGTGCAAACCACTCGACCGTTGTGTGTGGCAACGGCTCAGCATAAACCCCTCTAGTTAGTCTGATAGCCATCAGGAGGGATGAGAGCAATGGGGGATCAAGGAGAAGGGATAAGCTCTGTGTGACTTATGCCCCGGTTAAACCTCAGTGATATGTCAATGACCCCTTGATGGATCCCATGGTGGCTAGTCAGGTCTAGCTAAGGCGGGTAATGGATTTGTTGGGATCTGCACCGACACTAAGGTGATCATGCTGTGGTACCCCGCTTGTGGGTAAAGTTGCACACCTCTGCAGAGTTAAAACCTATTCGAATAGCCGTGCTCACGGTATTGAGCGGGTTTCGGTTTGGTCACATGACTAGTGTTTCTTCTGGGGATGGATGGATTGGCGTGAGTTGTTTTGGAAAAGTGTTCGGCAGCTGTGCCGTGTGCTACAGCGGATGAGGAGTCCGGTAGCAACTTTTAAAATCTTGGATCCTGTGTGGATTAACCCCCCCCGGCTATAAAAGAATGGTCTTAAGAAAAACACGGTTTCAAAATAAACCCATGCATAAAAATTAGCTTTTCGCAAAATTAAACCCTAGCCTTATCCTTGATTTATCCTGTACATGTATTCTGTTTATACCCCCTCCGTGGGTGTGGTTGGACTTGCTGAGTACGTTTGTACTCAACCTTGCTTAATTTTTACAGTGGAAGACCCAGACTTTATTCCCGAGAACGTTGAGTAGGGGTTCCGTTCTGCACCCAACTTGGCTTGTGGATAGGGTCACCCGCAAGAAGCTCCGTATGGCGCAAGACTCTGATGACCTCTTCGTAGTTTATATCGTTGTTTGGGTTTTAGTTGTTATCCTCGCGATAGTGGCGCTTCATTGCCCATTACCGCGCAGGGTTGTACGGTGATGTGCCATCTGATGTAATAAATGTATTATCAGCCTCCTGGGATTGATATTTGTATCACATTTGAGTCACCTCTTATGAGGAGACGCTTCAGGTGGTATCAGAGCCGTAAGTTGGCCGTAGGACGTGACCCCTATGATCGAGACCCTTTTTCTAAGCCTTTCCACATTAGAACTTTCCTTGCTTAACCCGTTTTCCACACAAACACTCACCACTGACTCTTGCCTGTTCCAGATGGCTGACAACGGATGGAGTAACGGAATCTACTTCGCAGAGCCTGGCCTCCCTAAGTTATTACTACTTAGCCTGGAACGCGCCGGAGTTGTGGACAAACCGGAATACATTTACCGGGAGTACGACTCCAGGGGCACCCGTCAGTGTGACATAATGATCTTTTTGGGAAAGAGCACCCGCTATCCTGACGTGGAACCCTGGTTCATCTCCACCACTGGCTTTTGCTTCCCAGACACCTACCGAAAAGCCGCCCGAAAAGCCCTACGACGTCTGCGTATGGTTTACAAACATCATCTTCAGCGGACTCCTATGGGATTTTTCCTGCCTACTGAAGGAAGAGGACGCTCATGGATTGCCCGGATGAGAGGACTTGGAAGGGAAGAAGAAGAACTAGAGGATATGGTCTCCCACCTATCCATCTACCTCACCGGCTTGGACCAACTCTACCGCGAACAGGCGGCACAACTGAAATACCAAATCCGCAGGGCAGAAAAGGCAATCCAAGAGATGGAGGAACAACGGATAAGAGCTACACGAGCCGAGAATTCCCTAGTCACTCTCCAAACCCATTGGCAAAACCACGAGGCTCACAGAGGAGCAGGTGGATGGTTAGAAGAAGAACCCGAAGAAACCCATTGGGATAAGGGTACTCAGACCGAAGATGAGGTGTTGAAGCAGTGTCTTCACCAAAGAAGCGCCCTATCCAGATCGAGGAAGAGTCCCCATGATAGGAGAATAGTACACCTAAACTAGAACCGCTATCCTAATAATCGTATATCCATGGAAAATGTACCCCCACCCTGTTGTAATAATAAGAACCATCTATCTCCTTTGTACCCAAGTATCTGTGCAAGACTTGTTCACCCTATCTTTGTTTTCAGATGGCTGAGGAAGTATGGACCCAGGGCATTTGCCAGCTGCCCCCGGCTTCCTCAGCCTTTTGATCAATGCCTTGGAGAGCCTTGGTGTTTCGGAATGCCCAAGGTACTACAGCAGGGAGTACGAGCACCATGGTACCCTCCGCTGCAGGGTGATTCTGGTCATCGCCAAAAGTGACTGCTAGCCCAACATCCAACCATGGCGAGTGACCACCACTGGGTTTAGGTACCAAGACACCAATCCCTTGGTCGTCAGGAAGGCACTCCGTTATCTGTGTCGGATTTTTGAGGGACACCTCGCCCCCACACCAATGGGGTTCTTTCCTCCGGCCATCAGAACCCCAGTTTGGGAGGCTCGCATGAGAAGCCTGGAGCAGCGCCGCCATGAAGAGGACCCCCTGTATCAAGTGGCTACTTACCTAGCCTCCTTGGATCAGCTCTTTGACGAGCAAGCCAGCGTCCTGAGGGAGCAGACCCATCAGGCCGAGCAAGCAGAACTCGCGATAAGAATGCATCAAATCCGGGTGGCTCAAGCCGAGGCAAGAGCCGCAGCAACGGTCAGTAGTGAAGCGGCTGCCCAAGAGAGCCTCAGGCAGGCCTAGGACCTGCGTATACAAGAATGGACCAGAAGTGGAATGCCAGTCCTGTCAATTGGAGAAACCCATGTCCTACTTGGGACGCCCATCATGGGATGGGGACCACTTTTTGGGACCCCACAAGCCCCACCCGAGAACCCTGAAGGCCCTACTGCCGCCGTTGAAGGAGAAGCTACTGAGCAACCCTAGAAAACGGAGACCTAGAGAACGGCGAGCAGGGACTGCTCATTCCTCTGGAGGATGTGTGTTCTCCTCCAAGGGGAGAACCCACTCAAGCCAATGAGTCTGCCTAAGTGCTAGTGGCCGTCAAGGGATGAAGTCGTGTGGTCTGAAGTTACAGTTGTGCCCCCTTCTTTTGGAGTTGTGTACCCAGACGTGTAGTACGCGTTTCGGCCATGCCCCGGTGTTGTACCCCCCTTGCAGTAATGAAGTTGTTTGTGCTTGTTGCTTGCTAGTCTGTGTGGTTGTTGTTAGTTGGTGTGCTTTCGGCAGGAGGTGGATTCTGCCTTTTCAAAAATACAAACTATAACTTAAACATCAATTAATCCTAATCCCAGTCTCACAAAGACTCTATCCAATCTACAGATTGCTTCCTGATGCAGTTCAAGAGCCTCCCATAGTCGGACTTCTGCAGCCCCAGGCGCGGGAGGACCGCAAAATGAGCACGGACAGGACCCTGTTCAGAGAGAGCAGGAGGTAAACTAGCCAAGAGAAGGAAACCAAGGAGAAGTGCCACTGCCACCACCTCCACCCGTTGGGGACCTGGCACAGGTGATAAACAATCAGACCCTCATACTAGAAGCCCTGGCCAATGCCCTCGTCAATAAGCGGCCATGAGAGCAGACCATGAATGACAAGCTGACAGCTTTCCTGAGAACCAAGCCACCCACCTTTGCCGGATCCAGCAACCCCTTGGAGGCAGATGACTGGCTGCGTGTAATCAAAATGAAGCTCGAGCCATTCGAATGCCAAGACCGAGACAAAGTTCTTCTGGCAGCTCACCAACTCACCGGAACTGCCTTAGCTTGGTGGGAGAATTACTGTGCCGCTGCCGAAGATGCCACCACCATCACTTGGAATGAATTTGTTAAAGAGTTCCACCGCTACCATATCCCCGCAACCACCATGAAGCGCAAGGCGGATGAGTTCCGCGCACTGCAGCAAGGGAGCATGTCTATGGAAGAATACACCTACCAGTTCATGGAACTTGCCCGCTATGCACCAGAGGAAGTGGATAAGGATGAAAAGAAGCAAGACATGTTCAAGAAGGGATTAAGCCCAGAACTCCGGACCTTGCTTACCCCTCAGATATACCCGAACTTCAATACTCTGATGAACATGGCCATTCTCATAGAAAGGGCCAAAGCTAAAGAAAGGAAAGAAAACAAGCGTAAGTTCCTGGAAAGCAAGGCCCGCCAGAAGAACCGCTTCCAGAAACCAAGAAGCTCCAGCTATACTGCACCAGGATCTCAGGCCCCAATGCAGTATAGGACCCAGTCTTAAGTGACAGGCCCCCAGGCCCCTAACACACAGTTCAGGAACCAGAACACCATGAAAGCCCCGCAGAACAATGCCAACCAAGTCACCACTAACAACAACAATGCTAAGGCCTGTTTCAACTGCCGTGAGACAGGGCATTACATTGCCAACAACCCATATGCCAAAAATAAGCCTGCTGCATCAGCCTTCTCCAACTCGGTGAATGGGCCTAGGCCACCAGTATCCGGAGCCAACCGTGTCCCCATCGGCAGCAACAACAAGGGCAACAACAACAGCCAGCAGCCTTATGGACGAGCCCGCATTAACCACATCAACGCACAGGAGGCTCAGGGTGCGCAAGGAGTGGTACTTGGTGAGATTCTAGTCAGCTCAACTCTGGCAACAGTATTATTTGATTCTGGAGCATCACACTCGTTCATATCATCAAGCTTCGTGGATAAGCATAATATACCTAAGGTACTACTAAAAACACACCTATTAACCCAGACGCCTGGAGGCGACATCAAGTGTCAACTAGGTTGTCTATGGGTAAGGATCATTTTAAGTAGGGTAGAATTCCTAGCAGACCTAGTAGTACTTAAGTCTAAGGGAATAGACATGATCCTTGGAATGGACTGGTTAAGCCTACACAATGGCCTCATAGGTTGTGCTGACATGGTACTACACCTAACCAACTCAGATGGGATGCAAGTGACATGCCATACTCGGGAAAGTGGACCAGACCCAATGGTTTTCAGTATGGATGGGAAATCCCTAGAAGGGGTTCTAGTTGTGAAGGAGTGCCCTGATGTTTGGATAGCCGCCTTAGCTAAAACATGGTTGGATAGCCACCCCTTGATTTGTTATAACCATTCCTTGACCACCTAGATTGATGTCTACATATGATTCATTCTATGTGGATGTTAATCATTGCTAGAATTGCTTAGGACCTTATACTCGTTCTACTACACATCAAATGTGATTATTTATAAAAGAAAATGTGTGAGCGTGTAGGAAGGGAAAATGGTGGATTTGTTGAAAATAAATGAAAGACGTGTCTCGATGAGATGGATGGCATTTCTATGTGAATTGCCAGAAGGTGTGCTCGTACCTGTGTGGTTGAGCAAGGTTGGGAGATATCCATCTTGTCACCATTAAGGACCGAGTTGATGTGTCATCTTGCCGGACTCAACTATCGTGCAAACCACTCGACCGTTGTGTGTGGCAATGGCTCAGCATAAACCCCTCTAGTTAGTCTGATTGCCATCAGGAGGGCTGAGAGCAACAGGGGATCAAGGAGAAGGGATAAGCTCTGTGTGACTTATGCCCCGGTTAAACCTTAGTGATATGTCAATGACCCCTTGATGGATCCCGTGGTGGTTAGTCAGGTCTAGCTAAGGCGGGTAATGGTTTTGTTGGGATCTGCACCGACACTAAGGTGATCGTGCTGTGGTACCCCGCTTGTGGGTAAAGTTGCACACCTCTGCAGAGTTAAAACCTATTCGAATAGCCGTGCTCATAGTATTGAGCGGGTTACGGTTTGGTCACATGACTAGCATTTCTTCTGGGGATGGATGGATTGGCATGAGTTGTTTTGGAAAAGTGTCCGCCAGCTGTGCCGTGTGCTACGGCGGATGAGGAGTCCGGTAGCAACTTTTAAAATCTTCGATCCTGCGTGGATTAACCCCACCGGCTATAAAAGAATGGTCTTAAGAAAAACACGGTTTCAAAATAAACCCATGCATAAAAAATAGCTTTCTGCAAAATTAAACCCTAGCCTTATCCTTAATTTATCCTGTGCATGTATTCTGTTTATACCCCCTCCGTGGGTGTGGTTGGACTTGCTGAGTACGTTTGTACTCACCCTTGCTTAATTTTTATAGAGGAAGACCCTGACTTTATTCCTGAGGACGTTGAGTAGGGGTTCTGTTCTGCACCCAACTTTGCTTGTGGCTAGGGTCACCCGCAGGAACCTCCGTATGCATGTATCGTTGTTTGGGTTTTAGTTGTTATCCTCGCGATAGTGGCGCCTCATTGCCCATTACCGCGCTGGGCTGTACGGTGATGTACCATCTGATGTAATAAATGTGTTATCAGCCTCCTGGGACAGATATTTGTATCACATTTGAGTCACCTCTTATGAGGGGACGCTTCAGCATGCTAGTCAATTTGACATGAATTGCCAAGGGAGAGTAAATGTTAAATTCTAGAACATATCGGCTAGGGGTTGAATCGTTCCACCAGGGTATTAGCTAGGCAGCCGATACAATTATAGCGAAGCATATCAAATTCCATCTTTATCCCTGACTCTTCCTCTTTTCACCACTCATTTGTAGAACGGGGCACTCCGACTTCTGTCTTTTCACCTTTGACCTTATTTTTTCATTAAACAAAAGGCCATGACATTTCCCATTCCTTCAGCTGGTTCACTCTTCCCCTTGCTTCTATAAATAAGGGGCCTTTGTACAACAGACAAACCAAGCTCCATCAGTTGTTGCGTCTTCTCTTTGCCTCTTCCAATCCTTTCTAGAAAACCCAATCTCAGTCTTCATCATCAATGGTAGGCAACAAGTGCGCCGGAGTGGGACCTTCCAATCAGTCGCCCGCCTTCCATCATCGTTAAGTGTAGATGACAAAGTTTCCAGCACTCTCCGTCGAGTGCCTCTCGCACCTCCGACGAGCTCCTCCAGTGACTCCGCGGAGGATAACCAAGAGCTCATCCGGCACTACCTTCGCAAGAAGGCCGGACGAGGCCTGGGAGCCCTACTCCGAGGCGGCCTGCGAGAACGGGCAAATCGAGCTCTGCCTGGAGGCAACTCAGGTAGCGCTATCAGCCGCCGAGAGTGAGACCTCCGCTGTCCGTGACCAACTGGCCGATGCAAAAGCTAGAGTGGCATGTAACAACTGCTTCCAAGAGAAAAACCCTTCCTCAATGGCACTCTCATCTGACTAATTGAACTTTCCCTTCTTCATCACCCCTGAAGTCCCAAATTCAGGTCCTCCACCAGGCCACAGCTGCTGGCACCACCGTGGTAATCGCTAGGGGCCACACCATCCCCGACCGCCTACAGGACATCCCCAACTACACCAGGGGTATGTCGCCGGCCATGGAGTCCGCCAAGGGGCTGCAGCCGCCAGAGCCATGGTGGAGACATAGCTTGAGCATGACCTCTGGGATCTGCATCGCATCCTCCCCAAGGGTGGCACGTGGGAGGACTTTGAGGAGCTCATCGACGAGCTTGCTGAAGCTGCCGATATCATCGGCGAGGAAGCCAACATTGACAGTGTAATCAATAAGGTCTTTGTTGGTGATGACTGAGCCATAGTAGTAGCCAATCTTGATGTAATCTCGATCTTTTGATCAACTTCTGTAATGTACAATGATCAATGAATCGGCTTTATTTCAATTCGTGCCTATCATTTCAGCAGATCTGAATATTTTGCAACTTTTTTGCTCTATGGGGAATACATCTCGTATCGGCCATACTACAATTGATCTAAGTCATAAACTATCAGCTCACACATCTACCCATATACTACAATTGATCTAACAAAACTTTTCCCCTTCAAATGTTTCCAAGATGTAATCATTACTAGGAACACATTGACTAATTCGATTGGGGCCTTCCCATGTAGGCGACCTTTTTCCATAATTTTGATCGTTGGTTCCTATCGGTAAAATTAACTTCGAAGCAATGTAAAAAATAGTAGGCTATAGCGGCGCAATTGCGGTCCTATAGTGTTTCTCGACCACTGCAGCTATAACACTGTTATACGAAATAGCGGGCTATAGCGGCTGAGAAGAGCTCTCCGCTAATTACCATAGCCCGCTATTTTGTACACTCCTTCCAAGCCAATTCTCCTCGAGAAAATTCCTTAATCTTGACTTTATTGTCATATTATCTGGCCACTCATCCTTTATTTTCTTGATCATTGATTAGAGCTTTCAGCCGATGAGAAGCCAAGTCTGCCCTTTCATCCTTCATCAGCTCTAAATACAACATATGCGCTGCGAGCCAGCTGTAATTTCCCAAGGAAAAACAACTTCATGCTCATAGACCAACTGATAAGGAGACACTTTGGTAGATCCATGATAAGCCATCAGATATGCTCATAGATCTTAGTTCAAAGTAGTATGGCATCGCTTCGGCTGTTTATCAATTTTCCTCTTGATCAGCTTGATGACCCCTATATTAGATGCCTCTGCTTGCCCATTAGCCTGAGCATCATATGGAGGGAAATTCAGCAATTTGATTCCCATACTTGCAGCAAACTCTTTGAATTCCTCTGACATGAACATGGTGCCTTGATCAGTCGTAATGGTCTGAGAAATACCACACCAATAGATAATATGCTCCTGTACAGAAGTGATCATATTCTGGGGTGTCACTATTTTCAAGGGGATCACTTCAATCCAATTGGTAAAATAATATGTTGCTACCAGTATAAACTTGTGCCCTTTGCAATAGATGACGGATATATCTAGCCAATAAGATCAATGCCCCACCCTCTGAAAGGCCACAACTTTATGATGGGATTCATAGCGGATGCAGGGACTCTCAAAATATTACTAAATTTCTAACAGTCTTGGCACCCTTTGTAATATTCAAAATAATCTTCCAGAATTGTTGGACAAAAGTATCCATTTCTCCTGATCATCCACTTCATTTTGTAGGCCGATTGATGTGCTCCACAAACACCTTCATGTATTTCACCCATCAAAGACTTTAGATTCCTCTATACCAAGGCATTTGAGTAAAACACCATCAATCGTCCTATAATATAAATCATCTTCCAGTAAGACAAACATGGAAGCTTTATGTCTTAATTGTTTTTGGAGACTATCTGCAATGGGTTCTTCAAGTAATCAATAATCTTCTTTCTCCAATCATCGGCTGATAATTCCAAGCTGTTACAGCACATATCGCCCGATAACCAGAAGTATGTTGTGCCAATTTCTTGGCTTCTTCATTTTGGACTTTGGGGACATGTTGTATGGAAACCATCTTGAACTCTTTTAGTAATTCAAGACATTCTTCATGATAAACTCGCAAGATGTCAGTATTGCAATCATATCTCCCAATCAGATGAGTAACAACAAGCATAGAATCCCCAACGATCTCAAAAACATTAGCTCCAATTTCCCTGAATAACTTTGTCCCCTTAAGCACAACTTCATACTCTGCCTGATTCTTGGTCGATGTATTAGGAATCAGTAGTGAGATCGAAGCATGCCCCTCGAGGCGATATAGGAAAAATGCCAATTCCATGGAGCAGCTTCAACAATAGAAACATCCGAACCATAGTGATGGGTAACAAAATCGGCCATCACTTGCCCTTTAACAGCATTAGCTGATTCACACCACAAATCGAATTCTGATAAACCCAGGATCCACTTACCAATTCTCCCATTTAAAATCGGCAATGACAGCATATATTGAACAACATTGTCTTTGCAAACAATGATGGACCTAGTCAATAATCTTTCGGCGGATAAATACCTGGTTGTGACATCAAGAGTCTTCTATTGACGAAGTAATTACGTGTTTCTTTCCTTCAAACTCTTGAATAAGGGCCGACCCTACAACACGTTCATCAGCTAATAAGTATAACTTAAACAACTTGTCATTTTGGAGTGGGACCAACACTGGTGGGGACACCAAGTATTGTTTTGCATCATTAAGAGCTTTCTGCTGCTCTTCTCTCTAAAGAAACTTTTGACCAGCCTTCAGCTTTAACAAAGGGTTGAATGGCTAGACTCTACCAGATAAATTATATATAAACATTCTGATTAATTTAATCTTACCAATCAGCAAATGAAGCTGCTTCTTATTTTCTAGAGCAATCACTTTGTTAATCGCACCAATGCTTTTCTGACCAATTTCAATTCCTCTTTCATGGACCATGAAGCCCAGGAACTGCCCAGCCAATACACAAAAAGCACATTTCTTCGGATTCATCTTTAACCTGTGCTTCCTGGTGCATTCCAAAGCTCCGCGTAGATCGGCTAAGTGTTCATGAAGCCCTCTCGACTTGACCACGACATCGTCAATGTATGTCTCCACAATCTTGCCAATCAAGTCATGAAATATGTCCTATCTCAAGCTGAAAATCTTCATCGCCCTTTGGTATGTGGCACTAGCATTCTTCAAGCTGAAAGTCACGACCACCCATTCATATGTCCTGGACATCTAAATGAAGTCTTGGAAATATCCTCTTCTGCCATGATATCTGATTATATCCTGCATTACCATCCATGAAGCTGATGATCTTGTGCCCAGGCGCAGCATCAACCAGTAAATTGGCTACTGGCATTAGATAATCGTCCATTGGTGTGGCCCAATTTAGGTCCCTAAAGTCGATGCAAACCCATAGTTTACCAAATCTATTTAGTATATCATCACTGTCGAATAAACTTTGCTTTGATTAGTCTTGTGATTTAAGCCTTGATGTCGGACAATATTTCTTCTTTACACCGCCTAGCACCCTACTGATACGGCCGATATCATGGCTTAATTAATAACTGATGCTCAACAATCCATTGGTCTAATCCTGGCATTTCACAATATTCCCATACAAAACAATCTCTGAATTCCTTTATTAAAGCAACTACCTCTCGTTTATACTCTGGATCTAATTTAGTGCTAATAAACATCAGCCTTGGTCTATCATCATATCCGATATCAACTTCCTCAAGCACATAGGCTGACGTAAACCCATGCCCCAACTTTCCTTCATCATCCAGTAGAAAATCATCCATCAAGATGATTAGCCATTAGAGCTGACTGCTTGGATTGGATTTGCCCTCAGGCGCTAGACTCGGATCTTGCATGTCATTCCGCGCTAGAGCACTCATCTTCCTACTCCCGATGTTGCAACTTCTAAACCCTCCTTTTCTGAGATCTGGTTAATCCTCCAGGGCACTATTGGGTATCTTAACGACTGCGAATAAATCCGCAAGTGCACAGATACCATTGTAGTTTGCACCCATGAGTATTCAAGGGTTATCGTATCCACAGGGAACGTGTCTGCACAAACTTCTAACTGAGTCGGTCCAAGGACACACCAAGATAAGCGGCGAGGATAGAAAGGATTCCTGAGGTAGTACTAGAGATGAGTTAAGGTCGATCTCTCGAGCAGAAGTACTCACTTCGGGCACTGGCTTACACCTAAAATGGTCAGGAGACTCCAGCCAACAGCTCTATGCTATATCCGAATGTGGAGGGCTATTAAGGACCAACAGGGCTGTCACCACCTGTGGACTACCTCACAGACCGTGGGATAGGCAAACGAAGGTAACCCCTAGCCAAGACACCATGTCTATGCTACTGATTACTACCGCAGTGTTATCACCATAAATTAACAGAGTTAATTTATGGGCCGAAATCAAGATGGGCCTAAAGCAAAAGATGAGGAAGGCTTGTAAATCGGCTTCTGCGTGAGCGTCTGGGCCACATTGGCCGTGTATCTTTAAGATTAGAGATAGAGTCCAATCGGGACAAGATTAGTTTAGATTGTTTCCCAAGTCTCCGGACTATAAATATGTATCCTTTGTTATTCATGAGGAGAGCGTCATCACGACTCGCAAACAACAACTCTCGGCGCATCGCCACCCCTAATCCTAGGGTTCCATCCAAGTAAGTGCCATGCTGCCCTGATCGCTTCTTGCGATCAGGGCAGTATTTTTCTTGCTTTTACCTTGGTATTACTCGTACTGAAGTGTTTTTGATGGCGAGTAGTACTAGTTATCATGATGTTCGTAGCATGGCTTTTAGTAGATCTGTTGTGTTTCATTGCTTATCATCTGCGAATATCATGTTGTCTCTGTGCAGTCACGTTTCAATCTCTTGCTAGTTCTTATCGCATAGAATTAGTCGCACAGGGGCAACACCATGCTTCTTTCATGTTTAGTAGATCTGATCTGTTATGGTTTGCTCTTATCTTAAGAGTTGGCATAATATCTGCTAGGTTAGGCCTTGCAAACGGATTGGATGATCCGGTGGCGTAGTAGATGCTTTATCTTAGCCTTGATAGGGATTGTTCCGGGAATCGGCTCTTGCTAGTTCTTAGGCCTCTGTTTTGGGTTGTGGTTTAGTTGTATGTTATGTTCGCTAGGCCTAGTCACGTGTAGGATGTTCCGATCTAGCAGTGAAGCTGTTACTATCGTGGATTAGATCAATTAGATTTAACTGAAGCAGTTTTATAGTGATTTGCTCTATTTATCATATCTGGATACAATCAGATCCCATCTGACACCGGGACTCGATCGGCTCTTCAAAGCCGATGCAAGAGTCGTCCCGGGGAGCCGACCACGGCTCGGACTTACGTTTACACGTGTCTTTGTATGCAGGAAACTGTTCGGAGCACGTCTGCACCCTCCTGATCGGGTATAGGTCAGGTGGCACGCCCGGTTTTCATACATCCTCCGGGCGCGTGACGGAAATTGCGGGCCGTCGACAAGGGAGCAGTGCCTCTAGCGCCCTAGCAACCTCCCGGCTCTTCGTGTTGCCCGTCGTTGCTCGCCGGTGGGTTTCAGTCGACAACACATTCTGGCACGCTCGGTGGGACACTCGGCAACAACATCCACCGCAATGATGACTGGAGCTCAAGATCAAGAACCCACTCCCAAGCCCGTCACATATGAAGAGCTTCCTCCTGAACACAAGAAGAAGTATGATGAGATCAAAGCTCTCTTGGAAGCTGATCTCATCGGCTCTTTTGAGAGGACTCGCAACCATGGCATCAAGTGGAAGGGGTTCTCACCAGAAGGCGCTCTGGACAATGTAGATCTGTCTGTACCATCTGAAGAACGCACCAGAGCCCTGTGTCAGGAGATGAACTACATGGTGGCCCGTGCGCTTCATCGACACTCTCAGAGCTTGATGAACGAACTCGAGCGCATGGCGCATCGCGTAATCCAGGAGATAATCAAGAACCAGTACTCTCCATCGGGGCCAATCCTGGGGAGTCACACAGAGGAAGCTGCACTGCATTCTAGGCCGCAACTGTCATTCTCATTTGCAGCTCCCAGACCACACAGCTCGCCGATCTACGTCGTCCACAAGATCGGCGGTGATCCTGGAGAAAGCCAGTTCCTCACCGAGCCACCTAAGGAGATTCCGCACGGCTACACGTGTGCCTACATCCCTGACAGTGCCAGTCCAGCACGCTCGGTGCAGATGGTGAACCCAGGAGCTCCTGGAGCAGACGCAGAAAAACAAGCGTGGCTGGCAAAGTACGCTACTGGTCCGAGTGCTGAGCCATCGGCCCCAGGAATTCTTAGTATGGAGTAGGTCAGTGCAATACTCAGAGACCAGTTCGGCATCCTGCCCAAGAGGAAAGCGATCGGCTATTCCAAGCTGTATCCAAGCGACTATGACTTGATCCCACTGCCACCCAAGTATCGGCTTCCTGAGTTCACCAAGTTCAACGGATCAGAGGGAGCCAGCTCCATCGAGCATGTGAGCCGATACTTAACGCAGCTTGGGATGATCTCAGTGTCGGATCCATTGAGGGTCCGGTTCTTCGGCCAATCCCTTACAGGCCCAGCCTTTGGATGGTACGCGTCGCTAGCTCTGGATTCGATTCGGACTTGGAGGCAGCTTGAAGATCAATTCCATACCTAGTACCACTCGGAAGCTGCAGAAGCTGGAATTGCCGACCTCGCCCAAGTCAGGCAGAAGCGAGGAGAGACCGTGTCAGAGTACATACAGCGCTTCAGGGAGGTCAAGAACCGATGCTACTCGTCACGCATCACAGAGAAAGAGGTAGTCGATCTGGCTGTCCTGGGACTTGCTGAGCCGATCAAGGATGCGGCTTTTCAGTTGGAGCTCACGTCTCTGGCGCACCTGGTGCAGAAGCTTACGGCATACGAGCATTATCATCGTGAGCTGTACCAGGACAAGTTCAAGCGCCATGTAAACATGGCACAAGTTGAAGAATCTGACGACTTGGGTGAAGAGCAAGAAGTGGCCGTGGCAGAGTGGACTCGGGGGGCAAATCCTGTCCCATGCAAGTGGATCAAGCAGCAGGGACTTGTGAAGGGCTTCGACTTCGACGTGACCAAAACAGAGCAGATATTCGACTTGCTCCTCAAAGAAAAACAGCTGAAGCTCCCAGAAAATCACAAGCTGCCGACGGCACAAGAGTTGCAGGGAAGGCTATACTGCAAGTGGCACCACTCGTTTACTCATGCCACTGGTAAATGCAAGCAGCTGCGTCACCAGATCCAATCGGCTATCGAGCAAGGCCGATTAATCCTGGCTCAGCACACTATGAAGGTGGACACGAAGCCCTTCCCACAAGCTAACGTGGTGGAACTGTCAGACTTCAGGACCAAGGGCCAGGACTTGGCATTCCAGATCAACATGGTGGGACCTATGCGCCGCCATGACAAGCAGAGGAGAGAGGCCACTTCTGGCAAGCGGCCGCAGAATGAACACGAGTTGGAACAGCAGCATGTGACTGAAGAGCAAGTACGTCACATCCGCAATCAGCTTCCAGCTTCTAATCGGCTTCTGGAGAAATACCAGTACCAGTACCAGCTACGCCGCCGATACGAATCGGAGGAAGACGAGTACGAGCACCGCTCAGGAAGGACATTGGGGAGGCGCCAGGCTATATGCGACCACTCGCATTGCCCGTTCTTCAGGTACTGTTGGAATTCCGGCATGAGCCGATTACCTACTATAGATGATTGCTTGGAGTGCAGGCCTCGAGGACACCAACAGGACAAGACATCGGTGTTCCGGCGTTTGGGGCCCAGAACACGTCAGGACGACCATGTGGGGCGCCCATCCGGAGGTGATTCAGAGCTAGAGGAAGAAGACAGGTATCATCGCCCACGGTGGTGTCCTGACGGGCTCAATCGGTCGCAGAAGCGCAGAGTACAGCGCTTGCGCAATCTGGAAGACGCAGAAGCAAAGTATCTTGACGTGCTGAGGAAAGCGCGTCCGGATCTCGCGGAGCAAGTTAGGCGACCGCAGAGGGAAGAGAGGCGCCCCCCGAGAATGGAGTGGCACCCCAAGCAGACAAAAGCCGATGAGAAGCCATCAGCTGACGTGAACATGGTGTTCGTGCTCCCATCGGAGTTTCGAGCACCCCAACCGGAGGAATTGGCCATCGCGCAGCTGGATCTCGGCCCACGGCCAATCATTTTCGAGAAGCCCAAGGAGAAGAGCTACAAACACTTGAAGGGGTTATATCTCAAGGGCTTCATTGACGGCAAGCCTGTGAACAGGATGTTGGTCGACACTGGTGCTGCAGTTAACCTGATGCCATATTCTGTGCTGCGCCGATTGGGTCGTTGTTCTGCCGATTTGAACAAGACCAATGTGATGCTTAACGACTTTAATGGACAGCCATCAGAGGTGATGGGGGTTCTTAATGTGGAACTGACAGTGGGCTGCAAGACTGTACCGACATCGTTCTTCATCGTTAACAGCAAGAGTACATACACGGTGCTGCTTGGAAGAGACTGGATTCATGCCAACTATTGTATCCCTTCCACAATGCACCAGTACCTCGTCCAATGGGATGGCGATGAAGTAGAGGTGGTCCCTGCAGATGATTCCAGCGAGGTCTCGGTCGCAGATATGAACGCCTGGGATGCGGAAGGACAAGAGCCGATTTCCGGGATCGCCCTGGAAGACTGTGATCGGATTGAGGCGACAAAAAACAGACTGAGGCTGGTCTTATCCACTGGCCTCACAGAATAGATGCACCCTGGCTAGCCACGGGGTGTAATAAAAATAGAGAGGCCGATCCCGGCGATCGGCCCCGAAAAATAGAAAAATTCTGTTTTTGGTCGGAATTGTTACATCATGTACACATGATGGCCTCCTCTAGCAGTTGGCTATCTATTGACTATTTGGCTCTGAGAAATAATTGAAGTATAGAAGCGGCCAGCCCGTGCAGTTGGCCAAATAATTTTTCTTGTCATCTCCCTGTGTTTGCTGCTGATATTGTGGATAGTGAAGACTCGCTTGCATTCGCAGCCGATTTTTTAGATGACGGCAAACTCGGATACGGATTCACATCAGCTGATGATTTGGAAGAGGTTGACATTGGTCCTGGGGATAAGCCACGACCGACATTTATTAGCAGGACGTTGGATCCGGCTTTGCGAGAGGAGATGATCACACTGCTAAAAGAATACCAGGATTGCTTTGCATGGGACTACACGGAGATGCCAGGACTGGATAGAAGCATAGTCGAGCATCGGCTCCCGCTCAAGAAAGGGTTTCGGCCATTTCAGCAACGAGCATGTCAGATGAAGGCCGAAGTCCTAGAAGAAGTTAAGAAAGAGGTGGAGAAGATGCTGGATGCTGGGTTCATCAGGCCGTGCTGGTATGCAGAATGGATCTCCAGTGTGGTGCCGGTACAAAAGAAAGATGGCCGATGGCGTGTCTGCGTCGATTTTAGAGATCTCAACAGAGCAACTCCGAAGGATGAATACCCAATGCCTGTTGCAGAGACGTTGATCAACGCCGCTGCTGGCCACAAAATGATGAGTTTTATGGATGGCAACGCCGGTTACAACCAGATCTTCATGGCCCCAGAGGACGTGAACAAGACTGCGTTCAGAGTACCAGGTGCAGTTGGCTTGTTCGAGTACTTGGTTATGACCTTCGGACTGAAAAATGCCGGTGCAACGTACCAACATGCTATGAATTACATTTTTCATGATCTCATCGGCAAGCTGGTAGAGATTTATATTGATGACGTTGTGGTCAAGTCCAAGTCAGCTGCGGGGCATTTAGAAGATCTGCGTCAAGTTATGGAGTGAACTCGAAGGTTTGGGCTCAAAATGAACCCAAAGAAGTGTGCCTTCGGTGTATCGGCTGGTCAATTTCTGGGATTCCTGGTGCATGAAAGGGGAATCGAGATCGGCCTAAAAAGTCAAGAAGCCATGAAGATGATGAAGCCACCTACTACAAAGAAGGAGTTATAGAAACTCATCAGTAAAATTAACTTTGTCAGGCGATTTATTTCTAATCTGTCCGGACGCATTGAGCCGTTTATGGGTTTAGTAAAGATCAAATCCGATGATGAGTTTCGCTGGGGGGCAGAACAGCAGCAAGCTTTCGATGAAATCAAAGAATATTTGTCAAAGCCTCCAGTATTGGTTCCTCCTCAGCAAGATAGGTCGTTCTATGTGTACCTATCCATCGGTGACACTTCCATTGCTTCGGTGCTAGTCCAGAAGCATGACGGTCAAGAGAGGGTGGTTTTCTACCTCAGCGGATGCATGTTAGACGCCGAGACCAGGTATCTTGAAATCGAGAAGCTTTGTCTTTGCTTATACTTTACAGGTACAAAGCTTCGCCATATTTTGCTCTCGGCGGAAACAATTGTCATATGCAAATCGGATGTCATAAAACATATGTTGTCGGCCCCTGTCCTTAAAGGCCGGCTCGGAAAATGGATGTTTGCATTGTCAGAGTTCGATATCCGATACCAGCCTGCGAAAGCAGTCAAGGGACAAGCACTGGCAGATCTTGTTGCGGATAGGATCAGCATTGATATTGCTGCATTATTTATTCGTGCTTGGGCTATGTTCTTTGACGGATCGGCTTGTGATGATGGGTGCGGTGTGGGAATTCTGTTGGTGTCGCCTCGAGGGGCGACTTATTCCTTCTCCATCAGAATGACTGCCCCGTGCACCAATAATCTAGTGGAATATGAAGCCGTTCGCAAAGGGATGGAGTTGCTTCTCGAAGCCGGTGCAGAAGCGGTGGAAATTTTTGGAGATTCGAAGCTGGTGATTTCTCAGCTCACGGAGGAATATAGGTGTGAGAGCGAGGCTCTTTTCCCGATATGGATGCAGTGCTGTGAGTTGATGTCACGATTCAGGTACATCAATTTCCACTGGATACGCAGGACTCTGAACAATGAAGCCAATGATTTGGCACAGATGGCTTCTGGCTACAAGGAGACAGCCGATGGAGTCGAGGTGGAGGTTCAGTTTCTAGAACCCGGAGACTGGAGAGCCGATATCTTCAATTACTTGAAGGATTCGGCTCGGGGGGCACCCAGAAGGATAAGACTCAAGGCCATGAAGTATGTTCTGATAGGGGACGATATGTTCTACAGGACCTTGGAAGGACTATTACTTAAATGCCTGGGACCTTCAGAGTCAAATCGGCTCTTGCATGAGGTACATGAAGGAGCCTGCGGTACTCACCAATCGGCTCACAAGATGAAGTGGCTGATTAGGCGATCGGGTTATTACTGGCCCACTATGCTTGAAGATTGTTTCAAATATTATAAGGGATGTCAAGCGTGTCAGAGGTTTGGCAAAATTCAGATAGTGCCATCATCAGTGATGAACCCTATCATCAAACCCTGGCCATTCAGAGGTTGGGGCATGGACATGATTGGACAGATCAACCCGTCGTCTAGCAAGGGTCACCAATGGGTCTTAGCTGCCACAGATTATTTCACAAAGTGGGTAGAGGCAGTACCCATGAGGTCAGTGGCGTCAAGAGATGTGATCAGCTTTGTCAAAGAACACATCATTCACAGATTTGGGATCCCCAGACCATTACAACCGATGGAGGATCGGTCTTTATATCGGAGGAGTTCAGAAAGTTTGCCGATGATATGGGGATTAAGCTGATCAGATCATCTCCATATTATGCCCAAGCTAATGGACAGGCTGAAGCATCCAACCAGAGCCTCATCAAGCTCATAAAAAGAAAGATCGATGAATATCCTAGGCGCTGGCATGAGGTGTTGTCAGAAGCTTTGTGGGCATATCGTATTTCGTGTCATGGGTCCACCAAGACGTCGCCGTACCATCTAGTCTACGGCCAGGATGCTGTGCTACCATGGGAAATCATAGCCGGATCAAGGCGTGTTGAGTTTCAGAATGATCTATCTGCTGAACAGTATGCAGCCTTGATGAATGATAACATGGAGGACCTAATGGAATTGAGACTTTGGTCGCTGGAAAAGATCAAAGAAAATAAGGCTAAAGTCGCCCGTGCATACAACAAGAAGGTCAAACCTAAGGATTTCCAGGTGGGAGACTTGGTTTGGGAGGCAGTATTGCCATTGGGAACTAAAGATAAAAAGTTTGGTAAATGGTCTCCAACTTGGCATGGTCCGTACAAGGTTGATCAGGTTTTGCCTGGGAATGCGTACATGCTCGAGGAATTGGACGGCGTCAAGTTTCCTGTTGCTGTCAATGGACAGCATCTGAAGAAGTATTTCCCGAGCATGTGGAAAGACGAGTAAAAGAGAAGCCGATGAGATCCATCTGGCTGCAGTGTAATAGGCCAACACGTTGAGTTGGCCGGTAAAAAAAATAATAATATAATGATAGGCCAACACGTTGAGTTGGCCGATAAAGAAAGATAGCCGATGTATTACCATCGACTTGAGATGTTTTTAAACAAGTACAACTTTCAAGTTAACAGGCAGTACTAATTCTCTCTTGAGCCTATCTACTGGTTCAGGAATTCTTCTATGGCGTGGATGGCTTCAGTACGAACGGCATCTGCACGTGCTACAATCGCTTCGTCATCCTTGTCATTGTTTGAAACTATCTGCCGACTCAAGGTGCTGATCTCTGCAAACTCTGCTTGTATTTGCTCAGATATCTTCCGGGTTTCTTGTTTGGAGTTTGCAATGGAAGTTTCCTCAGCCTGGATGAGTTCCTTGGTAATGCGGACCTTTTCTTCGAGTTTCGCCAGCTCTTTTTTCAGGAGGTCGAGTCGATTCGTGTTGGCAGACACGTCAGCTTTGATATCTAGAGTTGCCTTCTTCTGGTTGAGAGCCTTGCATTTTTGGGTAATGTCGGCTTTCAGAGAAGCTTGAGAGCGACGTGCTTTCATCCTTTCTTGTGCTTTACTGACTTCTATCCGGAAGAATGGGAGGTTGCTGGCTGACCAGAGCTTGATTTGCAATTGTTCCGGGAGTTGGGATTCTATTTGCTCGAAGATGTTCTTTATTTTACTGGAATCATCAACCAGAGCAGTGATTGGGGCAGATAGAAGATCCTTGATAAGTTGAAGCTGATGTGTTAGGTTAGCCGATTGCTGTAGAGATGATGTTTCTGATCCAGGGACAGTTAGACCCATTGATGCAGGGTCAAAGGAAAGCAAACCTGAAATATCAAAACTCTATGGGCATATCTGGAGTTAGTGCAAGATGCATTTATGGAGTTATCGGCTGGTTCAGAATTGGTTTTTTTGTAATGTTACCTGTTCTGAAGAAGAAGTGTTGGACGGTTCAGGAGCAATCGTCCTATCAAAGCTGGTGTTGACGTCAAGAGCATCTGCTGCATCGGCTTGTTCCTCGCTTGTATTCATCAGTGCATCAGGAGTTGCAGCTGTCTCGTGTTGATCCAGGGTTTTTACACTAGGGATTTCTTCAGCTGCATCCTGAACATAGAACTGCAGTCAACCAGAGTACACATGTATGAGATAAAGAAGAAGTTTCGGAGAAATAAGTTACCTGGTTGGTATTAGACTCTGATGGACTCGAAGAAGCTGGTGCTGGTTTCTTGATCACTCGCCTCGTGATCGTCTTCCTTTTCTTGGTCAAGACTTGGGGGGCAACGCTTGCAGAAGTTTGTCTTTGCTTGGAAGCCGACTGAAGTAAGTCTGGCTGAACATACATTATCACTTTCTTCATTGGTGGTGATCCATTGCAGAAGAGTATATCAGGAGCAGTTGGAAGAAAGTGAAATGGCTCCCCAGTACTGGTCATGGGTTCTGGACCATCTTGTTGCTGCTGACAGGATGAGCAGGTTAAGCCAAGAGAAAGGAATAGAGGATTTAAAAGGATGAATGCATAAAATCAGTACCTCTTCCTTGGGGATTACGTATTCAGGATCAATTTGCTGCAGTTGAGGGCCTAGAGCTTTTCTGAAGACATGTGTTGTCCACATCTTCCACCAGGTATCAAAGCCGATTGATGAAGAAGTGAAGGACAGATCGGCTGGTATTGGAATGTGGAGGTCATCAAACATGCTGTAGCATCTCGAGCTAGTAAGACCGTCAGGCAGATCAGCTCTGCTCTCCACCAAGTGGTGAATATGGAAGTGGGGAGGGACCTGTCCTAGGCCAAATTGCCGAGCTACTATAACTGGCTGGTAGGATTCATAGCCTGGCTTGATAATTCTGTTAGAAGTACTGATGCCAACGGGGAGGAAGCCAGGTCGAATCATCAAAGAATACAGATGCCGAGTGCTGTCGTCATCGGCAAAGTTATCTAGTCTGAAGGCAGTTGGGTTCTCAAAGGATTCAGATTCAGTAAACGGAAGGTAGAGAGGATTATCTAGTCCTTTGTAGAAGACTCTAAACCAGTTTGTTGCATCTGCTGAATTTAGTTTACTGCCAGGAAGACTGAATAAAGCTTGGCCATAGCTTGTACATCTAATTGGTTTGCCACTCTCATCAGGGAAAGAGTTCTTGGTCAGGCCTTGGAAGTTGGGAATATGGTGCTGGAAGTACAGTTGTGCCTACAACTGAATAAACCACCAAGGGCCTCCAGTTCTCAGTTTCTTGTGGTTGAGCAAGTTAGATGTCATTAAATGGAGATATCTGTATGTTTCTCCGAGAAAAAGTTTGCCTAGGCCGGTGTGATTACCATGGGCCAGGTGGTAGGCCAAGGGGAGATAGTTCTTAGTTGGAGCTAAGGAAGGGCCACAGAAGATGAAGTGCTCTAGCCAAAGATTTAAGAAGGCTGTGTGTTCCTTCTCAGTCACTGGACCTTTTGTCTTCATGTGCTGACTCATGTAAGTACCCCAATTTGTGCAGTTGACTTTGGAAGAAAGTTTAAAGGGGACTTCTGTCATTTTGTGAGCAGTAGGATTGGGGGAGCTAATGTCTAGTCTGGTGATCATGACAACATCTAGCAGAGTGGGAGTCATGGGTCCATGACCAAAAAGTAAACAATTCAGAGCATCAGACTAGAAATAGCCGATGGTTTTCAGAAGATTTTCATCTTTGTCAAGGGGTGACAGTGATAAGCTAAGTGCATTGGCTATGTTCAAATCTTGCCACAAGGGCATGTGGGCTTTTGCTACTTTGTTATACCATGTTATCCAGCTTTCAGGTGGATTAGGCCAGGCTCTTAAGCAGTCGGCCCAGAGGTTCAAATCAATGTTTTGACTCACAAAAGGGATCCTATTTGCTTCACAAGAGATCAAATCTGTGGGGGTTTCATGGGTTTGTGGGCCAAGACAGAAAGATTTTGGATTGGAAGGATGCGGCAGAAGGATGTCTGACACCTGAAGTTCAGAAATTCAGAAGTATGTGTATGGTGTCATATTTCAGAGTTTCAGTTTCAGAAGCTTAGTGAGCTGAAGAAAACTAAAAGATTAGGCCGAATATTACCTTCAGGCCGTGGATTGCCGCATCATTAGAGCTTGTTGTCTGAACTGCAGAATCCGCCATGGTCACAGATCTGTTGACTTAGGGTTTGATTGCTGGAGATTCTGGTTCGAATTCCGGCTGCTTGGAGAATTCTTGCTCGGATTTGTAGAGCTTGTTTTTCGAATTACACTCAAATTTGAGGGTATGTCGAGTTCGGTTCAAGCTGGAAGCGATATTCTACTCTTGTGCAGGTTGCTTCTAGTTTGAATTTCGTCGGCTCTTGGATATTTATGGAAGCCTGATGCGTTGCCATCGGCTTTTTGAGAAATAAATGAAAACATGTGAAATTGGGGAAACTCGATTTCATTAAAAAGGGAAGTTTATTACAAGGAAAACCGATTTTACAAAGGAATCAATCCTTCGGCTTTGAGGTCCTATTCCTACGATGCTACCTACATCTACCAGTCATAGGTGTCTGAGCACCTACGGCGCTTCAGGCTGCGCGACGGTGCGTCTCCACCATCGTCGTCGTCATCATCACCGTCGTCGCCGCTGCTGCTGCCATCGTCCTCGGTGCTGTTGCTGCTTCGCCCGCCGCTGCTGCTGCTTCCTTCTTCGCTCCCCTCCAAGGGGGCCTTGAGGAATTGGTGGGGGTTTTCCCCTGCCGCCGTATCATCGCTGGAAGAAGAGCCGATCACTTCGGAGGAGTCGGCTCCTTCCTAGGAGAAGGCGTCGTCTTCACTGCTCTCCAGTTCCTCTTGGAAGAGGGACTGGAGGTCTTCTTCTTCTTCGGTCATGGGCTCGTCCTCCTCGAAGGCGACCCCGAAGTCGAACTCCTCTGCATCCCAGTACAGAGGAGCCAGCGCCTCGTAGGCTGCTGTTGGGTCCCACTGGGGGGTCGGCTCTCGGCTCTCTGGGATAGAGTCAATAGAGGAGGCCGAGAGGGAGGAAGAAGAAGGAGGAGATGAGGAGGAAGAAGAGGAGTCTCCAAAAGAGTTGGAGCCGGAGGAAGAGGAGATGGCCATGGCTGGTGAAGGATTGGATTTTCTGCGTTATTGGCTTTGGGAGGAAGAAGGAGTTTGCTGTGGAGAAGAGCCGATTCGGGTGAGATTAAATAGTGAAAAGGTGGAAGACGGATCGGCAGTTTTCACGTTCTATGAGGAGCCAGTTGCAGAGACGTTGCGTCTTCCTTGGTGGTTGCAGTACGATTAATGAACATTAACGGGAAGATGAAGCGACGGATTGGTTTTGGAACTATCATTGCCAAAACCAGGGGGGCATGTGTTATCGCCATAAATTAACATGGTTAATTTATGGGCCGAAATCAAGATGGGCCTAAAGCAAAAGATGAGGAAGGCTTGTAAATCGGCTTCTGCGTGAGCGTCTGGGCCACATTGGCCGTGTATCTTTAAGATTAGAGATAGAGTCCAATCGGGACAAGATTAGTTTAGATTGTTTCCCAAGTCTCCGGACTATAAATATGTATCCTTTGTTATTCATGAGGAGAGCGTCATCACGACTCGCAAACAACAACTCTCGGCGCATCGCCACCCCTAATCCTAGGGTTCCATCCAAGTAAGTGCCATGCTGCCCTGATCGCTTCTTGCGATCAGGGCAGTATTGTTCTTGCTTTTACCTTGGTATTACTCGTACTGAAGCATTTTTGATGGCGAGTAGTACTAGTTATCATGATGTTCGTAGCATGGCTTTTAGTAGATCTATTGTGCTTCGTTGCTTATCATCTGTGAATATCATGTTGTCTCTGTGCAGTCATGTTTCAATCTCTTGCTAGTTCTTATCGCATAGAATTAGTCGCACAGGGGCAACACCCTGCTTCTTTCATGTTTAGTAGATCTGATCTGTTATGGTTTGCTCTTATCTTAAGAGTTGGCATAATATCTGCTAGGTTAGGCCTTGCAAACGGATTGGATGATCCGGTGGCGTAGTAGATGCTTTATCTTAGCCTTGATAGGGATTGTTCCGGGAATCGGCTCTTGCTAGTTCTTAGGCCTCTGTTTTGGATTGTGGTTTAGTTGTCTGTTATGTTCGCTAGGCCTAGTCACGTGTAGGATGTTCCGATCTAGCAGTGAAGCTGTTACTATCGTGGATTAGATCAATTAGATTTAACTGAAGCAGTTTTATAGTGATTTGCTCTATTTATCATATCTGGATACAATCAGATCCCATCTGACACCGGGACTCGATCGGCTCTTCAAAGCCGATGCAAGAGTCGTCCCGGGGAGCCGACCACGGCTCGGACTTACGTTTACACGTGTCTTTGTATGCAGGAAACTGTTCGGAGCACGTCTGCACCCTCCTGATCGGGTATAGGTCAGGTGGCACGCCCGGTTTTCATACATCCTCCAGGCGCGTGATGGAAATTGCGGGCCGTCGACGAGGGAGCAGTGCCTCTAGCGCCCTAGCAACCTCCCGGCTCTTCGTGTTGCCCGTCGTTGCTCGCCGGTGGGTTTCGGTCGACAACACGCAGTCTTACTACGTTTGGTACCCCGTAGCAAACTACGACACTCTGTACCCGCGATCAAGAGAATTGATCTCACTCAAAGATAAGTACTATGCAAGAACTGGAAATCACAAATACCAACTTACTTTACTCTAAAATAAGCTAGTGTCTGTAGAGGTACAAGCTCGGAAAAGAACACCGACAGGCCCGATGCTTCCCCGAACTACTCTTCACTCTCCTCCTTTATCCTAGCACTAGCGAACTAGCGCGTTGCCTTTGCAATGTGGCACTACTCCTACTCTTGGATGGTGTGTGTGAGAGGGGTTAAGGGAGGCCAAATTTATAGCTCTTGATGTCGGTTCCCGCCATCTCCAAAAAATGGGAACATTGGTAACTAACGCTGAGGAGTGGAACAGTCCTGAATCAAGTCACCTCACCTCTACATGTTAAGTAGCTTGGGATTTTTCAATGAGTTTTCAAAAACAAAACTTGCTTAGCTCCTCATTTGATACTCTCGGATCACTCAAGGTGTATAATTCCTCACCAAGGCATTTGACTTGCCCTTTTTTTTCATCCTACTTCTAATGATGGCCATAGGTGGAGCTTAAGGTAGGTATGAAGGAAAGGGCATACTTGCATCACATGTATTGCAAAGTCAAAAACTAGATCCAAGGAGGAAAACTAGTCATACTATCAGATCAAGATGTGCACGTGTATGGATACAGTGGATGGTATATAGTGGATGGAAACTCCTTTTGTGTGGTCTCTCTCCATTTGTAAATTCTTTTTGAGAGCAAGGCTATCTTTCTTTCTTGTCTCCTTTTTTTTCATGGACCTTCATGTGTCCATATTTTTTTATAGCCTATGTCTCTTTTGTAACAAAAGATGGAGAGAGAAACCACCATCACATAATGTGGAGCTTTCATTTTGTGGGATGTAAAAAGTGGTACAATGCTAACTTCTCATGGAAGCATAGTGAAAGGATCTTGGATGTCGCCTAGAGGGGGGGTGAATAGGCATTCTTAAATTTCTGCAAAATTCAACACTTGAAAGCACCATCAGCACACAGACCGGTCAGACCGGTCCAAGACTTAACCGCAGAAAACAGAAAGCAACCGGTCAGACCGGTTGTGTAGACCGGTCAGACCGGTCCTGTGCAGAACCTGCCCACAATCAGAGTTTCGCCCCTCTTTAACTCTAGCACAAATGTAACTTGGTGTAGTGTCTTTGTAGATGATATCAAGTATATTTCTAGTCCCTGCACACACAAAAACAACACCACCAAGTAGATCGAAGCAGAAGCACAAAGTAATAGCTAGAGAAATGAGTAGTGAGGCAAACCACAAAGGAGACACAAGGATTTGTTTCCCGAAGTTCAGATTCACCAACGTGAATCCTACGTCTCCGTTGAGGAACTCATTGGGCTTGAGTCTCTTGCAACTCGATCCATTTCCATGTCCTCGGCTTGTGGTTCTTCAGCTTGCTCCTCTATTTGTTCCTCTTTTTCGTCTTGCTCATAGTCCATCGTGGTCGGCGTTGGTGTAGGTTCGGGGGAATGACGGGAGCTCGACCCACCCCGTGAACGAGATGAGCTTGACCCTGTCATCTTCTTGATAGCTCCGGAAAGTTTCCGACCTACACCCTTCATGCTTGCAACAAGAGCAAACAAGAACGAACGAGAATAACTCAGTTCGGGTTATGTTAGCGAAATCAAAATGAAATTCTTACCCGAGAGTTGTTCCTCCAAATATGTGATCAATCTTGCAGCAAAGAAATGAGAGAGAGAGAGAGAGAGAGATTTCTTGAAACCAAACTTGAGCCAAAATCCAATGGAAACCCGAGCAAGAATGTGTGAGAGGGAGTGTGAGTGAGTGAGTGTGAGTCTGAGAGAGCTCAACACCCCTCTCGGCCCCTATTTAAAGAGAAGATGGCGCATGCACCAGAGGAGAGGCAAACCACAATGGCTATGGAGCCGTTGGAGAAGGTGGGGCCCAGGAGCCGTTGACCCTGGGTCGGCCCCCTGGTGCCCCCCTTCGGCTTGGTGCTTCCTCAATGGTTAAGTTCTTTGAAAATATGGTGCACGGCCAAAAGTTTGCTCGAAAAGATATCCACATTATTTTTCCCAAAGGATTAAAAACTTAGAAAATATTTTTGGTATTTTTTTGTAAAAAGGGAAAAGTGCTAGAAAAAATTCCAGCATGCAAAAAACAATTTTAAAAATTTCAAACATGTAGTGGAGAAAAACAAATAAGGTGCAAAGAAAATGTTGAAAAGCAGAGAAAGCAAATATGAGATAAATACCAATTTACCTTTGGTAAGGGTGCGTCGTTTAAAGTCCGATGTGCACGACTTTTCTCCATCATTCTTACCATTCGTCGGCTCGTCCTGGAGAACTGGACGAGGTCGAACTCTCGACCTTCCGCCACACCTTCTTTTCCTTCTTCTTTCTTTTAGGTGTGGAGGGTCGTTGTTCTGGCTGGGGTTCTGGTGCACCCCAGAGTGCTTGCCCTTCACTGTCTTGTTGGATCATGAAGCACTGCTCTTCCTTCTTCTTGAACCTGAAAAACATATCCTCTCTTCCGACACGGAAATAGATTTCTCCCTTTCCGACATCGATCCTTGCCTTGGCAGACCTTAGAAAAGGTCGCCCAAATACAAGGTCGACTCCGAGGTCGCCCTCCATATCCATTACCAAAAAGTCGGCAAGGACGAAGGAGTCTCGTACTCATACGAAAACGTGTTCGGCTATCCCTTCGGGATACCGAATGATTGAATCTGCAAGCTGTACGAGCATAGTTGTTGGGGAAAGAGCAAGATATTCAAGTGCTTCATATATTACCTTGGGCATTATATTCATGCTTGCCCCTAGATCGCATAGGCATCGCTCGAAGTGTTTGATGTAGGTCGAGCAGCTGATCATGGGGACCCCTAGATCCTCTTGCACCGCTGCCACCATGCCATCCCAAACGTTGTTCCTTGGGGGATAGTACCTACCTGCATGGTTATTGCGCGGTAGCCTCCGGGACGAGTTATCCCGTCCGGTAGACACCATGCTGACATTTTCAACGGGAGACTTGGGTTGCCCGGGATCTTCCCGCTCTCAATAGCAGGTAACGAAGCAGCAATTTGTGCAAGTTGGGTTTCGATCATTTTGTTGAAACTTAACTGGTTTTTAAGAGTTCAAGACAAAGCTTCAAGCTTAACATTTAAATTTTCCAGGGATTTGTCATTGTCCAAAAGCTTTTTATTTATATTTTCATTGATTTTAACTTGGCCAAGAACAAGTTCTCTCAAGGGAGGTTGGTTTGAATTGAAATTTGAATTGAAAGAAGAGTTGTAATTATTACCTCCCTGAAAAGCTGGACGTGGCTGGTTCCACCCCTGGCCTCCTTGTTGTAGACGGTACCCGTTGTTATTGTTGTTGAGGTAGGCGCAGTCTTCACGGGTTTGGGGGTAGTCGTTCCCCGAGTGTCCTTCATTACCACAGACTTCGCACGTGAAGTGCGAACCCATGGCGTAAACGGGAGCATGGATCAGTTGTTTTCTCCCTTCCTCCATCTTCTTGATTAGGAGGTCCAGCTTCGCGGCAATCATATCCGTCTCTTTGACGGTATGCATGCCTTTGGTGCGGGGTTGGAGTCGTTCATTGCTCCACCCCTGATTGGAGACCATCTTCTCGACCAATGCTTTGGATTTGGCTATGGTCAGGTCGAGGAAGGCTCCTCCAGCAGCGGCATCAATATTGGCTCGAGATGTCATTGTGAGCCTATTATAGAAGCTTTGCAAGACGAGCCACTCGTCCATGCCATGATGAGGACAGGCCAGGATGTATTCCTGCAGCCTCTCCCAAGCTTCTGGGATGGATTCCATCCCTGTCTGCTGGAAACTTGAAATTCTCCCGCGCAGGGCATTTGTTTTGCCCAGCGGGAAGAATTTTGCGAGGAACGCCTTGGAGCATTTGGCCCAGGTATCGATGTCCTTTTCTTTATAAAACCACTGTTTCGCCTTCCCTAGGAGGGAAAAGGGAAATAGGCGAAGCTTGACAACATCAGCAGTGACACCCCGTATAACAACGGTGTCGCAGAGCTCCAGAAAATTCTGCAAATGTGCATTTGCGTCCTTGTTCGGCTTGCTACAGAATGGGCTAGCCTGCACCATGTTGATGAGGCTTGATTTGAGCTCGAAGTTCACGTCCCCGACATTGATGTTGGGGCTAGTGGCCACATTGTCGGTGGAGGGGACGGAGAACTCGCGGAGAGTCTTTTCAGCCATAGCCTCAAGAACGAGTGGTGCTTTCGAAATGGGTTCCTGTGCTTATTCTTTATCAAGGGTATCATCATTTATTTGTGTCCCAAAGGATGGCAGCGGCAAAGGTATTGTACTCAACATTAACCATGACATTGTGCCTCAAGCAATAGGCAATACTCTAACAGGGGTAAGTACACATAAAGAATAAGCAAGGGTAATGCGACACAGCACACATCCACACTCCAAGAGGAAGGAATAAAGGAGAGAAACTATAAAACAAAGAACTACTCTATCCTACGTCAAGTCAGCTGGAGCTTAGGCTAGGTTAGGTGTCCTAGTGCTTCTATCCAAAGCTGGGGTCATGTTAGATCATGGTTAGGACTGCAGGTGCCAGAAAAATGGGATAGCGGGGAGAAGGTCCCGCACCGGAGTACATCTAGTCCCGTTACCTCTTTGCATGAACTCCTACACCGAACCCGAATGTCGGGGAGTACGCTAAATGCAACACCGCTGCTACGCCGGACGGACAGGGCTGTCACCACCTGCCGTCTACAACAGTCACACCGTGGACCACAGTCATATTCGAAGGATCCCGCATACCCGAGCACCACGCTCATGTATGAAGTCACTACTCTAGTGCCCCCAGGTCTCCCACCCTTCGGATGGATGAGTAAAACACTAGAGCAAGCCCCAAAGCACAACAAACCTCTATCCATACCCGGATCATCTGGCCTAACCAAGACCGTAGCATAATTTATGAACGAACTAAGCATGGATTGATAAACTATCAAGATAGTAAAGCAACCATGATAAAACTCTATATTATGAATAGAAGTCTGACAAGTCGGATACAAAGTCATACCAGGAGCCGAGGATTGCTCGACGACCCCGAGGACGACTTGATCGCTAAATAGAACTAGCCTAGCTCCACTACCTAGCTAAGAGAGCAAGAGAAAGGAGAGCCTTCTTGGAGAGAATGGAATAAAGTGTGTGTGTGTGTGTGTGAGGAGTGAGAGGGGGCCCTATTTATACTAGTGGAGGTCGGTTCCCGCCAAATGCACGTATGTAAGGTAATCAGGAGACTTGGGGCCGACTCCTCCTCGAAATGCACCTGGATGGGAGGCCGGCCAGGTTCGGCCAACCCAGGGGGTCGGCCGGCCCCACCTGGCCGCCTCTTGTCCTTATCCTTCTCTAGCAAGCTGACATGTGGGCCCTGATATCTTTCCTTGTATGCATTATGCGTGGCGCGTCCGTTTGCTCTGCCAGATGGGCCCTCCTTGTAAGTGGGTGACGTCGGATGCGATATTCTGCGTAGTTGTATGGCGTCTGCTGCATGTTTTCGTCTTATTCCGCTCCTGCTCATCTGAAATGTACAAAACTCAAAAACAACTGTGGAGCAAGGTTAGTGGTACAAATATGCGAGTAAGGCATGCAGTTTTCCTTTATTATTGAGTATAGTTGACGGGTGAAAATGGCACTTAAGCACCGTCAACAATAGACCAGCTTCTTCTTGGTTTCCCCTGGTGGTACATACCCTGCAACTATAAAATTCACAATATTTGCATACCAGGGTGTGAAGTCCATTACCTTCAAGATCATGTCATCCCGGAGGAAGTCATTAATCGGTAGCTCCTGCATGTTAGTGAAATGCGTACGCGACAAATGATCTGCAACAGAGTTTTCTACTCCTATTTTATCATTTATTTCAATATCAAATTCTTGGAGTAGAAGGATCCAACGTATCAAGTGAGGTTTAGCATCTTTATTAGTAAGCAAATATTTCAAAGCAGCATGAACGGTGTAAACAACAATCTTTGCTCCTACTAAGTAAGATCTAAACTTGTTGATAGCGAAGACAACGGCAAGGAGCTCTTTTTCAGTGGTAGCATATTTTAGTTAAGCTCATGTCAAAGTCTTGCTAGCATAAGCGATCGCGTGATGCTTTCTATCCTTAGTTTGGCCAAGGACGGCCCCTACGGCGTCACTAGCATCACACATGATTTCAAAGGGGAGCGTCCAATCTGGGGGGTTGGACGAATGGCGTTGAGATGAGTGGCTTCTTGAGAGCGTGAAATGCATCAAGGCACTCATCAGTAAAGTCAAAGGGTCCATCCTTAGCTAAGAGGCTCGTGAGGGTCTAGCGATGTGAGAAAAGTCCTTGATGAAATGGCTATAGAACCCAGCATGGCCTAGAAAGCTACAGTTTCCCTTGACATTAATAGGAGGTGGGAGCTTTTCTATAACTTCAATCTTGGCTCGATCCACCTCTATCCCATGTTCAGAAACGAGGTGACCTAAAACAATGTCCTCACGGACCATGAAATGACACTTTTCCCAATTAAGCACCAAGTCTTTCTCCGCGCATCATTGTAAGACCTTATCTAAATTATCAAGAAAATGATCAAAGGTTTTTCCATAGACGGAGAAGTCATCTATGAAAACTTTCATGATCTCCTCAATCATGTCTGAGAAAATAGACATCATGCACCTTTGGAACGAAGCGGGTGCATTACACAACCCGAACGACATCCTACGATAGGCGTACATTCCATAAGGGCATGTGAATGTGGTCTTACTTTGGTCATCAGGATGGATAGAGATTTGGTGATAACCAGAATATCCATCAAGAAAATAGAAGAAGGAATGGTTTGCAAGCCGCTTCAACATTTCATCAATGAAGGGAAATGATCCTTGTAGCCTTATTGAGCTTCCTATAATCTATGCATATCCTCCACCTAGTAGGGAGATGTTGAGCGATCAACTCATTCTTCTTGTTGGGGACAACTGTCAACCCTCCCTTTTTAGACACTACTTGAACGGGAATAACCCACTTGCTAGACGGCACAGGGTAGATAACCCCGGTGTGTTGGAGTTTCAGGACCTCCTTCTTATCGACTTCTCTCATCACATCGTTCAACCTCCTTTGAGGTTCCCTAGATGGTGTGAAAGCTGGATCCAAGGGGATGCGATGGGTATAAAGAGTTGGGCTAATTCCCTTCAGATCTTAGGGGGAATATCACAGAACGGCTCTATGTTTCTCTAGGAAGGTGATTAGTCTTGAAGATTCTTCTTCCGAAAGTTTATTACAAATGATCACGGGAGACTGAGAATAACCTTGGAGGAAGGCGTAACGGAGGCCTAGAGGTAAAGGTTTCAACTCGATCGGAGGTCTAGGGGGAGACTCGTACTCGGATATGCACTATGTAAGAAAGCATAAAAGGAGACACATCATTAGGAGACGCGGGGTTCTGACGCGTCTCCTTTGACATATAGGAGACGCGTGTTTAAATGAAACGTCTCCAATAAGTTTGTTCCAAGCTCCAAGGGACAACCCGCATCTCCTATGTCACATTATAGAAGACGCGGGTTGACCAGCCGCGTCTCTCAGAATAAAGGAGACGCGTTTCTTATATATGTGTCTTCTATTTGTGCAACATTAGGAGACGCGTCTTTAGGTTAGGTATGTACTTTGATAAACTACGTCTCCTATATCTCATGTAAAAGGAGACGCATGTTATTTAGCCGCATCTCCTATATTGTGCTATTAAAGGAGACCCTCTCTAACCCGCATCACTTACAAGTTTGTTGAAAGGAGACGCTTGCTTAACATTGAGCGTCTCCTACAGCTTTTCTTCAGACAGCACTCCGCTTCTGCAGCGCCCCTACCCGCTCATGTGCACCGCCACTCGCTGGCCAGCCGGCCGGCAGCACGGCCTAGCGCCGCCCCTCGCGGGCCTGTCCTTGAGGTTGCTGCGCGTTGCGCCAGCCGGCCACTGCACACAATTCACACGCCTGCGCGTTATCCACCCCACCATATACGTGCCAGCGCATGCACACGTACGCGCGCCTCATCCTCCCCGCCGGGGCTGGGGGTGGCGAGCTGATCGGACTCGTCCTGGGCCACTGCAGGCCACCATACGCGCCCGTCGTCGTCCCCGGCAAGCGCCACCACCACTTGAAGAAGCACTACACCGCAGGCATCCTGGCCCGCCCCCGGCCATATGTCTCGCACCATCCCTGGTCTCTTACATGGGTTTTCAAGAAGATGATGATGACGCATAATTCAAGAACCATCCTGGTGGACTAGTGGTTCATCAATCTCGTGTGTGCACTAGTCTGATCCACACCACAGGCGCTCTGGAGGCCAAAGGTGAGCCTTTTCTTTTCATCATTGAGGTCAATTTTAGGCCCCAGTTATTCATGTTGTAGTTGAGTTTTAAGTATTTCAATATTGTAGTCATGACTTAATTGTATTCATTTGGCTTGGATATTGATAATTGTCTTGCTTAACAATGTAGATGGCGGACCGGAGGTGGATGTATCTAGACAATCGTACTTGTGAAGAGTATTTAAGTGGTGTGAAGTCATTCATTGCTGCAGCAGAGACAAGATGAATCGGCACTTGTGTGCCATTTGTTGTCCATGTATTGACTGTGAGAACATGACAAAGTTTTCAAGTTCGATGCATGTGCATGCTCATTTGATCGTCCGGGGATTCATGGATGACTATTTGTGTGGGAACGAACATGAATAGGAGGGTGTTAATGATCGGGGCCTGCAGGACGGTCATATGGGTGAAGGAATCTCTGTCAGACAGCAAACCGCTTACCAGGATAGTGATGGAAGGCTCCCTGACAGTCCAACCTACCAGGATAATGTAGTAGAGGGTGACAATAAGACTGCAAGACTTGAAATGAGTGAGGAAGAGCTTGCTGATATTGGTGACAATTATGTTAACATAACTGTCAAAATGGAGGAGATGGTGCGTGATGCAATGTCGTATGATGGGTACACTCTTGGGGGTTTGAGAAAATTGAAAAGATGGTGAAAGATATGAAGACCCCACTATATCCAGGCTGCAAGAAAAAGTGGACAAAACTCTTCACATCACTTAAGCTTCCATAGCTAATGGCCACCCATCATTGGACTAATCGTGGCTTCAAGGCATTGTTAAGGGACATGCTGTCGGAGGAGAATGAGATAAACATGACCACTTATGAGGCGAAGCAAACTATTTGCCCTTTGGGGATGGAAGTAGAAAAAAAATCCATGCTTGTAAAAATGATTGCAACTTGTTCCGTGGTGACCATGCAGATCTCACTAAGTGCCCAGAGTTTGGTGCCCCTCGATACAAACGACGGAATGATGGGGGTGATGAGAAAAGGGTGCATGGAGCTTCTCAGAAGGTGGCATGGTATTTCCCATTAATTCCTCAACTGAGGCGTTTGTTTGCATCAAGCAAGGATGCAAAGCTCATGCGTTGGCACATGGAAGGTCACAAGATAGATAATTATATACGCCACCCGGCGGATTCAACAAAGTGGAACCTTATTGATTGGAAGTATAAAAAGTTTTCAAATGACCTGGGGAATCTTCGGTTTGCACTAAGCACGTATGGGATGTATCCGTTTGGTAAGATGTTCAGCTCACATAGTGTTTGGCCGGTGTTGTTATCGATCTACAATCTTCCGCCTTGGCTGTGTAACAAGAGGAAATACATGATGATGTCGATTCTCGTCTCAGGTCCACATCAGCCAGGGATAGACATTGATGTGTATCTAAGACCTCTTGTGGATGATCTCAAAACACTATGGAATGATGGTATTCATACTTACGACGGGTACAAGAGGCAACCCTTCACGCTACATGGCTTGTTGTTTTGCACGATTACTGATCTACCGGGTGGCCGTTCCGTGTCCGGACAGTGTAAAGAGGAAAAGGATTGCGCTCATTGCCTAGATGACACTGAGACAATTTGGTTGAACAATTCAAGGAAATGGGTGTATGTGCATCATCGGCATTTTCTGCCCAAGTCCCATGCTTATAGTAACATGAAACGCCAATTTGACGGCACAAGGGAGACAGGAGATGCTCCAAGGCATTTCAATGGTGAACATGTCTACAACCAGGTCAAGGATCTCCCCGCTGCCCATGGGAAGAAAGGAAAGAATCTCCTCGCCGCCCTTGGAAAGCGAAAACGCAAGGAAAAACAAGATGAGCCGAAGGAAAGGTGGAAAAAGAAGTCAATTCTTTGGGAGCTACCTTACTGGAAATACTTAGCTATCCGCCACAGTATCGACGCCATGCATGTGAAAAAGAATGTTTGTGGCAGCTTACTTGGTACATTCATGAACGACAAGCATAAAACCAAAGACCATGAAAATGCTAGAAAAGATCTAGAAGAGTTGGGCATAAGACCTGAGCTTTGTTGCGACGACACGGGTACCAAGCTTCCAGCATCTGCCATAGCTTTTACCACAAAAGAGAAGAAGGAATTGTGTGATTTTCTTCGGAGCATGAAAGTTCCATCTGGCTATTCATCAAACATCCGAAAACTTGTTCACGCGAAAGAGCAGAAATTTCTTCCCATGAAAGCTCATGACTGTGATATCATGCTAACCTCAATGCTTCTTGTTGGTATCTGGAACATACTGTCAAAAAAAGTATGGATGGCTATCATGAGCTTGTGTTTCATTTTCAATGCAATATCTCAGAAGGTGATTGATGAGGAGTCACTTGATGAGCTAGAGAAGAGACTGTTTGAGACAATTGTTCTCCTTGAAGCATAGTTCCCACCATCATTCTTTGACCCATCAATGCATGTCATGGCCCACCTGATTACGGAGATAAGATATCTTGGACAGGTGTTCCTACATCATATGTATCCATATGAGAGATTCATGAGCACTCTGAACAAGTATACAATGAGTTGGGTTCATCCCTAGGGTAGCATGGTTTAAGGGTACTCTGTTGAGGAGGTGGTTGACTGGTGCCTAGATTTCATTGACCTTACAAATCCGATTGACATATCGAAGGCTCGTCACGAGGGAAGGTTAGCAGGGTTGGGTATACTTGGGGAGAAGACACTCAACCCAGATGTGGATGCATTCCGACAAGCACATTTTCTTGTGTTGCAACACACAACGGAGGTATCCCCGTACATTGACGAGCATAAAGTGCACCTACGAATACAGTATCTAGACAGGAGCGAAGCTTGGCTAGCAAGGGCACATATGAAAGGATTCAATATTTGGTTCAGAGACTGAATACAAAAGTCAGACTCTAGCACGGGCGATGCTCTTAGAAGTTTGGCAGTCGGTCCTCAATTCACAATAACTAGTTACCATGCTTATGATATAAATGGTTACACATTCTATACCACCACCCAAGACAAGGAAAGCACATACCAAAATAGCGGTGTGCGTATAGAGGTCGTTGACAACAAGGAAGAGAAGACAGCATACTACGGACAGATAGAGGATATATGGGAGCTTAATTATTTAGCCTTTAAAGTGCTTGTTTTAGGTGCCGCTGGGTTAAGGGTGCAAAGGGTGTCACGAAAGACCCATATGGTTACACAACTGTCGACTTGGAGAATGTTGGGTTCAAGGAAGAACCATTTGTTCTTGCGGATCAAGTTTCCCAAGTCTTTTATGTGCCCGACACGCGAAAAAGAAACAACATGTGGTGCTCCCGGGAAAAAGACGGATAGCGAGTGTCGAAAATGTTGTAGATGAGGAGGAGTACAATCAATTTGATGAAGTACCTCCATTTGATTCTTGCAACCTCCCTGTGATCCTAGAAAGCGAGACAACTCCTTACTCGCGAAGCGGCCACAATGTTAAAGGGGTCACCAAGGCAAAAGGACGCAAAACAAGGCGAAAACATCAAGTTGAAAGAGGATGATGCATGTATTTGTGAAATTTGTAAGATATGTATAGGTCTCAAATTTGTAAAATAATTTATGAATAAATTATATGTAAGATAATAAGTTAGGTCGATCTCAAATTTGTAAAATAATTTATGAATAAATTATATGTAAGATAATTTATGTATAAACAATATGATGCATATGTGAATTATGTCTCAATTCTTTGTGGAATATATGTTATAGTGATTTGAAGATCACAGTAAGATGCACAGATAGGTTCAGAGTAAATTCTGTAAATCAGACATAGGAGACACGGTTTTGTTGACCCGCGTCTCCTAAGTGTTATAGGAGACGCAGTTTTGTTGACCCGCATCTCCTAAGGGGTTGAGCTAAACATCAAATAAATAACATCATTCAGTCATGAAAACATCCAGATAACATAGAGGATACAACAGGTTCAGATAAACATCATTCAGTCATGAACAGAAAGGCAGATCCACACACTCGGATATATAGGTTCAGAACATAGGCTCACATCATTCAGTCACACAGATATGCCATCATTCAGTTCATTTTCACTGATTCAGTCACACAGATATGCCATCATTCAGTTCATAACACATATATATACACATGACACAAACACATGTCATTAGGAGGAACACATGTCTAGAGAGTGTTATATGATCCTTAGTGGGCACACATACATGGACAAAATTTGTGTGCCCCATCCACTACAACCCCCAAACCAAAAGTTTCGACCATCAGCATGCTTCGACCATCATCCACTATATGTTAGGTCTTGCCTTGTTGGCTGCATCTAGAAGTGCATGCTGAAGTGCCTTCCTCCTTTGCTTTTCTTTTGCAAGCTCATCTGCAAGTGCCTTCTCCCTCTCCTGTGACACTGCCAAATTGTTGTGCAAGTCCCAGAAGCTCATCATTTTAAGAGGGACCTTCAAGATAAAAAAATAACAACTTAAATATCTGAAGAAAATTTCCCTGAGTGCAGGCTTACTTAAATGAATCAGCACCGACAGATATATACAGAAATGAACTGCAGGCTTAGAATAAAATTAAATACTCTTATCTAAACACCAGTGCTAAATATCAACTTAAAATAGCAAGTCAATCCATTGTGCTCTGGCATCGAAAACAGTGGATTGACTTGCTATTTTAAGTTACTATTTAGCACTGGTGTTTAGGTAAGAGTATTTAATTTTGGGTCTAAGCCTGCAGTTCATTTCTGTATATCTGTCGGTGCTGATTCATTTAAGTAAGCCTGCACTCAGGGAAATTTTCTTCAGATATTTAAGTTGTTATTTTTTTTATCCTGAAGGTCCATCTTAAAATGATGAGCTTCTGGGACTTGCACAACAATTTGGCAGCGTCACAGGAGAGGGAGAAGGCACTTGCAGATGAGCTTGCAAAACAAAAGCAAAGGAGAAAGGCACTTCAGCATGCACTTCTAGATGCAGCCTGCCCTAACTAGGTTGCTTTCTGAAACTACTAAAAAAGCACAGTGGATTGATATAAACAGAGATGATTCATATATAAACAAATTAATGCAAACAAGCATAAAAAATTAAGCATATATAAACAAAGAGCCTCAAGAACAGAGATGATTCATATATAAATTAATTAATGCAAACAAGCATAAACAAATTAATGCAAACTAGGTGAACAAGGATGTTTCATATATAAACAAATTAAGCATAAATAAATTAAGCATAAACAAAGCCTACCGCAAGGACAGTTTGACAGACAAAATACCAGAATTGAACTGCTACATATCTAAAATACCTAAAAAAGTATATCTTTGAAATTGCACAAGATGAAATTGCACAGTGGATTACCTCCTCCTTCCCATTGTTCGACATCCTTTTCTCCTTGTTAGAGGTCATCAGCCCCTTCTTCATCTCCTCCTGCTCCTCCTCAGTGCTTCAGGTCACGTCAATGAAGGCGAAGCCCGACGAGTAGGGGAGAAGAGGGGAACAGTGCCGGATCGCTTCTACCGCTTGGCGCCGTAGGGCCGCAACATCGAAGCCCAGCTGGTAGGGGAGAACAGGGGAAGCGTCGTGGGCCTCCAGCTTCTGCCACTTGGCGCCGTCACCACCGCCTGTGTAGGAGGGGGAAGCGCGGTGGGTCTGCAGCTTGTGAGGCTTGGCGCCATCGCCGCCGCTTGTTAGGGAGGAGGGGTGAGCGAGGCGGGCGCTTCGGCGCCGTGGTGTGCCGCGGTGCGCCGCCCATGGAGATGAAGTGGCCTTCCTTGCCGCGAGTCTGCAACTGCACATAGATCTGGTGCAGGGACACCACCGCCTTAGCAAGGGAAGGGATGTGTGAGGCAAGGGGAAAGGGGAAATCTGTCACCGGCAAGGGGGAAGGGGAAGGGGCGAGGAAGACAATGGGGTGGACCTGGCGAGGGAGATAGATCCGCGGCTTTATGTAGATGGAGACTATTTCTTTGATAAGAAAACAGATAGATCGGTACAAATCAAACTTCGTTTAGTGGTGCAATGGCACAAGCTCTGCGCTTTGGAGATAGCGGCCGCAGTTCGAGTCTAGGGGGCTAGTGGTGTCGCCCCATTTTTGGCTTTTTTTTTTGCATCACTCAAAAACATATGGTGTAAATATAGGTACAAAAACATATGGCTTTAGAACTGAAATTATAGATTAGTGCAATGGTATGGGCTCTTGTTGGGCAGAGCGAGGTCGCGAGTTCGACTCCGATTCGCGCAATTTTTTTGCGTTTTTCACCTTTTTTCCTTGGGCCGGTGTTTTTTTTGGCTGGTGAGAGATCAGGCCCATAAGGCCCACCACTCCCCTACGCTCCCCATTCCCTTCGCTCTCCCCGCCCCTTAGGGTTCGCGACTGTTGGTGTCTCTTATGCTCAATCTGAATAGGTATTCTGCAAGCGCAAAGAATCACCAGTGTAGCACTTCACCAGGGAGTATTCTGGGGTACCGTGAAAATCCTCAGGGAAACACTATGGTAAAGTGTATCATAAATTGTAGTGATTAACTCTCCTAGATCTATCAACCAACTAATTTAGAAGGGATAAGCCAAATAACAGATAGGATAAATGGCCAGTCTATGACCGTTTGACACACAGGAGACTATACCTTAGAGAGGTAGCAGCTGGGAGGTCAACGAGCAAGAAAGGACTCTTGAAACACTTCTAATCTACTGAGCTAGCCTCATTAGAACTAATCAAAGCTTCCGTCTTGATGCCGACACTTGGAGCTTACTTCGGCGTCCTAACAGAAAGACTCAGAAAGGGATGAGAAGGGAGTCTGACGTCCTTCGGCAACTACTGCTATGAAAGCATCCGAACATGGTGGACTACAAGGGACAAACAAGGCTATCACCACTTGCCACCTACCACTGCAGTACCGTGGGGTGGAACACACTTCCAAGCTAGCACTGAGTCAGACACCACGTCTGCTCTTAGTACTGGAATTTCTCTTGATGCCTTCAAGAGAAATCCCCCTCAACCTAGTGAACTAACTTGAGTTCACTAGTCCGGGCGAGAAAACCCGTAAGACAAGCTCCAACAAACAAGAAAGATAATTTAAACTGAACTAGAGGTGAATTACTCCCGCAGACAAGTACTAGTACTTGAAAGGATAAAGAACTTGAGGAAAGTAAAGCTGACTCAAGTAAATAAAGAAGATTACTTATATTAAAATAGTCAAAGGAAAAGATATAACAGCTTTACCGAGCTCCGATGACGACTCCAGATCCCCGAGACAAGCTCGACTCGACTATAACTCCCAACTACTAACCTACTCTAGGAATGAGAAGAGAGAGTTGCTCCTTATGAGTGTGTGTTTACAAGTGATGGAGAGGGTCCTATTTATAGCACTCCAAGGTCGGTTCCTGGCAGGTAATTCAGTTAGCGCTGGTGGTACGCAACTATGATGGTTGTGCTTAACTTCCACGCGAAGCCGGGACCTGAGAGGCTGCAAGGTGGGGTCGCCCCCCCCCCCCCCCCCCCCTAGCTCGGCCGGCCTAGGGGACTGGCCATCTGGCCACCGCCTTCTCCTGGACGTCTTTGATTGCCTCCTGGTGATGGTTCAATGGTTGCCTAACTTTGACGCTTGGACACATAGGCCGGACGGCCCAGTGGAGGCCGGGTGGCCTGCCTCCGAGGCCCGTTAGCCCTCCATTTCGCCGACGTTGCAGATCAACGCTCCACAATGCCTCTGAGTTGGGTAGTTTCCCCATTTGACGATCTGGGCACTGGCTTGTGGGTCCTTTGCTTGATACTCATGCCTTCTGGGTCCACCGACTGAATCGGGGATATTCGCCTCACTCAGGGTATTGTGAGCATGTCACGTTACTCCTGTAAAAAGATTGTACCCTTGTATGTTGAGGTGTCAGGCCGGCCGGCACGGTTGAGGCCGGGCGGCCTAAATTTCCTCCGTTTTCGACCATCTTTGGACTGTGATCTCCTGCAGGCACAACTCATCCAAAACTTGTGGAACTTATTAGAAACAAATAAAATATGTATGGAACATGGTGCAAGAGCTCAATTTATTCCCGAGAAGTTGACGGTCAGAACATAAAATAATGGTCGTCAACAGCAGCGCTCCTCCCTCCGCTGCACAGCGCCGCTCCCTGATGGCGACCCGGTGACCCATGGCGTGACGACGACCCCGCGGCAAGGACCCGGCCTCTGAAGGGCTTGCTCCTGTCGACACCTAGTCTCCTCAGGCCCGGTGAGCAGGAGCCCCCAAGCGGCTCCTGGCATGACGACAGCGACCCAACGACCACTGGCATGATGATGGCGACCCCGAAGATGGTGACTCGGCCTCCCTCGCTTCTTCCAGCCCCACGGCCAGCGAGCGCCTACGAGTGAGTTACCTTCATCCCCCATGTCTCATCGCTCGTCCGCTCTTCTGAATTGCATTAATTTCTATGAGGAGTAGTTGAAATCAGTGAACTAGGGTTCATAGTAGTGCTTGTTATATGTTTTCCCAATTCATTTAACATTGATTTTGCTAGTTGTGCTCTGTTGGAAGCTTGAATTGCAATGAACTAGGGTATTCCAAGGATCTGTAGAATTCAGAAGATTCATTTTTTGGTAGAACAAGGCTTGTGATATGTAGATGTTGCAGCAGTGGTCTATAGATGTTGCTTTTTGGTGCTAGCCATGTAGATGTTGCAGCAGTGGTCTGTGAATTTTGTTTCTAGCAAGCATGGTGAATTTATCTTGGTTTCATGTGAATTTTGTCTTGGTTTCATGTGAATTTTGTTTATAGCAAGCATGGTCTGTTTGACTAGAAATCTGAATTTCATGTGTGCTTATATGTTACTTATCTCTTTAGTTGATGATTGAGTATAGCAATATTTAAATCATTTACAAGATGTTTGATGCATAATCATTTACAAGAATATCTCCTATTATCCTTGAAAGATTCGTCAACTCTAGGTTGCCAGGTATGTCACAATCACTATTGAACCTATTTTGGTTAGCTAAGCATAGTTGTTCTTCTTTAGTTATGTGGTGGGTGCTAGGCTGCATAAGTCTTTAATTGGGGCTGACAAAAATCCAACGGAGTGGCTTGTGGTATTGTGGTGTATACCCTGTAATTCCCAGTGTGGTGGCCACCTTGATGCATGCAAACTTAGCACCTACCATTGTTTTTACCTTTTCTAATGTTTAGTTTTTGTGATTGATAGTACCTTTTCTAGGTAATTTGTACTTATCTGCTCATCTCTGGTGCTTGAGCTTCGAAAATTAGAGCATTGCTTCGCCCTAGGTCAGTGGCACTGTCCCTTCTCTCTCTGCTTAAGCTTAGCCTTAATTTCAGTGTCTATTGCTTATCCTTAATTTGTATAATGATTGTTGCTATAGTTGTAGTTGCTAGGTCTGTTCCTTAAAATTTCAATTGAAATTTGTTAAGTTATTTTGTCATTAAAGTATTTCAACTTCAATTTCAATGATGTTATTCAAGTAACCGTGCTCTACTAGATTTCTATATTTCAAGTAACTTATAGTAATTTGTTGGCACATGATTTCAGTATTCAAGTAACTTAACTAAATTAATATTGAAAAAAGACAAGTTGTCATTTCTATATTTATTTATTTCAATGTTGTCTGGTAGCTACTCTGAATTTTTGGTTGCCTGGTACCTACTCTGAATGGCTGACTGCATTAACAATTTAGCTACTCTAAATTATGTACTCTACTATTGTTGTATACATTCAGATTTTAGTTTGTTCCTACACTAATTTTTGTTGTGGCACTGATACCTTTTCCTCTTGTTGCATGTACAGATTATATGTACTTCGTTGTTATTGAAATTGAACAGCTTTTGCATTGACCGCCAAACCTGCAAACCTCAACCTGTCAAAATGGTAAGATCACATAGCAATATTACTGGAGTTTTTTATGTTGCTGGTCTGCTAATTTCCAGAATGTTAATTAAGAGGCCTCATCCGATGAATGGACACATTCTGGTGAAGATGGTTCTGAATAAGAGAAGGAAGCTGGTGATGACTACTCCAATCAAGAAGAGTTCCTGCAGGACGGGACTGAGGGTCGATAGAAGAAACCTAGGACATCAACAAAATGGCCAAAGGACATGATTATAGTAACTGAGATTGATCGAGGGGGGCTGCCAACAGAAAGGAGACATAAGTTGAGGTTACGGGCACTAGCTGGTCTCATTGCAAGACAGAAGCTATCTCTAGTTATGCCAGGATTCAAATCTCTAAGTGTCCAACAAAAGTGGTCATTGTTCGATACATATGTACAGCCTTTTTTGGAGTTCCCGCCAGGGATGAAGCCATTTGGGTTTAGGCAGGTCATGAAGACAACAGCCAAGGCATGGAGAACCCACAAAAGCAAGCTTAAGGCAAATTATATCAAGAAAGGACTGACTCCATTTGAGAAGCACCCGTATATCGAACCGGAAGATTGGAAATAGTTTGTACAGATGTGTGAATCTAAAGAAGCTGTAATAGAGAGTGAAAGATACAGGTTACTTCGAGAACAGTACAAGCATGAGTACTGCATGGGTCAGATCGGCTATGAAGGGATTCAAGCACAATGGGATGAAGAGGATAGTAAGTTGGCTTCTCTATGGATTGCCAATCCATATGAAGAATTCCCTGAAGGCTGGACTAGGAGTTGGCTGCGAACAAGGAGTAAGCTGGTGATATCAGAAGGTGCTGCTTATATTAAGTGGAAGACAGAGGCCACTAAGAGGCTTTCAAAAGAAATCAAAGAAAAAGCAAACACATGCAAAATCTTCCGGTATCACTTGGACCAGGTAGAATGATGTGCTAACTCAATGCTTGCGCCCCGAGAAACCCGGCCGTGTGCGGGGTGTCTCCAGCTACAATGGCTGGAAGGAAGCATGGTCTGGGAACTTGGGTATGTAAAGGAAGAGGAAAAAAATCAGCTCAGCAGACTTGCAGACAATAAAGGATGAACTAAGAGCTGAGGTGACCCCGAACATCCTATCTATGCTTGCATCACAGGGATTGCAGATTGTGGCACTTTCTAGGAACACAAGCCCCGCACCTGGATGGAGGAGCAGTTGTGCGTCCGCCTCTGAGGCAGCTAAAGGGCACAAGGATGGTCCCTTATTATACAGTGAAGATGAAGATGAAGATCCAAAGTAGATGGGTCCGGATGAGGATCATGATACTATAAGTGGCTTGAGTGAGCCCACACCATGTGCCCTCATTCACAGTGTCGGTGATCACCGAGTTGAGGTTGCATGGGGTACATTTTATCCAAGGAAATTTGAGTTGCATATAGTTCCCATTCAAGCGGAATGTGCAGTGGTCAAAGTGGAGCTTGTAGCTGAGTGGCCTGAACTTGTGCTTCCATTCCCTCCAAATGATGAGATCTCAAAACTTGGAGAGGCTGTCTTGCAAAGGATACAGTGGCTGAGGATTGATATTGTTGTTAGGTCAAAGAAAGTTTCTTCACAAACTGTGGCGAAGGCAATCACAAAGAGTGCATCAGATGCATCCAAGCTCCCTACAAAGGAATCTGAATTTGCTGGTGCTCCCAAGAGTGCTCCAATCACCGCTGCAGCCAAGAGTGCTGCCATCACCGCTGCTGCACCCCAATGATGCTCCCATCACTGCTGCACTCAAGAGTGCACCCAAGAGTGTTGAAAATGTTGCAGCTAGCGCAGACAAGATTGTTGCTGCCAATAGTGGGACACAGAAGGGTTCAAAGAAGAAGGAGCCAATCAAAAGGTCTAAGGAGGCTGCCGGTAAGAAGCAATCTAAGAAGAAAGGTGCTGCATCACCATGGACTTAGGAGAACCCAAAATACAAATACGAACGACCATTGTTGACAGCTGCTGAACTTGAGAACGCCGGACATGCAACCACTTCACTCCATAATTACTATTTGCAATGTTGTGCAGAAAAAAAGAAATATATAGTGGCCTCATACAAGTGTGGCCATCTTCTGCGAGAAGCTGAAGTGGAGTGTTTCCTTTTGTGTTTCAATGACTTATATGACCTCTTCAATCTCGATGCGCTAGATGTGTCTTTACTCCGCAGCTTCACACTGTAAGTTCCTATAATCAGCTTCTCACTAATCATTTGTTGGATATAGCTTCATAAATGTGCTTTATTTAGTTCATTTGTTGTTTTGATGCTATTTTAATTCTTAACTAGGTCCATGATCATGGAAACAAAGGCTAAGTCTGTGCCCCTGGGCTTCCTTGATCCACAGATGATGTCCTTGAGTACCATGAATCAAGATAGATCTTATGTGGTGTATTATGTGACAAAAGTTTTGCAAAAATGTGCTAGGAAGAGACTTATCATGTTTGCTCATAACATAGATGGCCACTGAATTTTAGTGGTTATCGTTCCAAAGTGGAGAAAGGCCCTGTACTTTGATTCTCAAAGGTCCAAGGCACGTGATCACAGCATATTGAAACAGGCCCTTGATAAGTGAGTTTTTTCATGACCTTCTACTAATAGCCAAAATAATCTCATATTTCATATTCCATGACTATGTTACAGTCAACTAGTCAACTAGTGAACTAGCTAAAGATGTTCCATGGTTGTGTGACTGTGTTGATGTAGTGCTTTTATTTCATACTGCACATTGAAGAAGATGGACACCAGCACGAGCTTGCAACATGTCACAAAGTTTCAGGTATGGTAAATTGCTGTGAAAGATGGCCATGAAGCTGTGTAGTTTCTTTCTTCTTACTATTTTTGTTCTATTTATTTTTTTTTGCAGTGCCACCAGCAACCTCCTGGCCATGCATGTGGCTTCTATGTCATCCATCACATGGTCAAAGCAATGAAATTACTAAGTATGCAAGGTGATCCTGAGGTATAACTCCCAATTTAAGACACATGTGATGGCTCTTTCTTGCATGCCTTACAACTGAAATATGGATGTATTCTTTAAAATTGAGATGAGTGACATGACTTCTATGAATTTCTAGGAACATACATTTATTTAAAAATGATAGCTGTATTATGTTGGCATAGGCCTGCTGGATATTAGTTTTGGGATTTCTCCTTGCTGAATTTTTTTGTTCTTCCAAATCAGGAGTTCGAAGTGATGACAAACACCCTCGGCATCGATGACCTGCAAGCCATTCGAGAAAAGATTTGCTCCTTCATCTTGGATCAGGTGATCTTGGCAAAGGGAGAGTTCCACTGCAGGAACCTAGGGCCTAATTATATTTAGATGTTCTTGCTGTTATTTCTGTTCTTGTGGAAGAATGTTAAACTGCAATTGCAAACTGGATGGATCAGTTATGTGATGTTGAATGTTGAACTGGATGCAATAGTGAACTGAAAGTTATATCAGTTATCTGTGATGTATATATTAAATTGTGAATCTTCTGCTTGTGTCGTGTGATGTGTCAGCTTGAATTTCTGTGCTTGTGTGGCAAAAGACATGGGAGACGTGGAAGGGTGGCAATAAGCGTCTCCTATAACATCTAGAGAGGGAGACACGTTGACAAAAACAGCGTCTCCTATGACAACCATCAAAGGAGACGCGTGCTCACCAACAAGAGTCTGCCATGAAATCTAGATAGGAGATGCTTGTTTCAAACACGTGTCTCCTATAAAATATTTTCCTAAACGTTAAACGATAAATAGTCAGTCACCCTTTGTTTAGTGTTTAGGCTGTTTAAACAGTATTTAAACGGAGTTAAACGGCCTAAATGATTTGTCATATTATGTACGTAAATGTCAAATATGCTAGAAAGTCTACATATTTGCACATGTAAAAAGTAACTATTCTGCCAAATAATCCTTCTGGAAAAAATTTAAATCCCACAACATTTCATATACTTACGGTGCTACTTGGTTCGGTATTGATTGTGGTAGTTGTAATCCTCCTATTGACTAAATCATGAATTAAATGATCATCTAGCTTATTTAATCATGATTAACTCGACTCTGTTTAGAAAATTTAGATGGATTTTAACGGTTTAAACGGGTTTAAACGGTCCAACTGTTTAATTCACCATTTAGGGCCTAAACAACACAGGTGACCTCTGTTTACCATTTAAACACTATTTAAACAGACTAAACGGCTGCTTAGGCGAACATAACAACCAATATGGGAGATGCGTGTTTACAAAATGCGTCTCCTATAACAACCAATATGGGAGATGCGTGTTTTCAAAACGCGTCTCCTATAACAATCAATATGGGAGACGCGTGTTTATAAAACGTGTCTCCTATGACTTGCACAATACGAGACGCGGGTCAGTTTTCTGCGTCTCTGATACCAATCACTGGAGACATTTTCTAAACAACATAGGAGACGCGGTTAAACGCGTCTTCAATGTGGTGTATGAGAGACTCTTGTTAACCCATTTTGGAGACGCGGTCTACAAGTGTCTCTATCTTGTGGGTTATAGGAGACGCGTTTCAGCAACGTCTCCTATGACTTTACACCGGAGACGCAGATTCTGAGACGCAAAATAATCGCGTCTGCTATGTGTGTTCACCCGCGTCTCCTATGAGGCTTTCTTACATAGTGATGTCTTTGGGTTCAATGGAATCATCAACCTCCTCGATGAACTTTTCAGCATCTCTTTCAAGGAGGGATTCTGGTGAGTCAAAAGGGATAATTCCCATCCCCTCCATGATCGGTTCAGAATCAAAGGAAGGTTTGCCAAAGAGCTTGCTGCTCTGGAGATTTGAACCAAAAAGGTTTACATCACTAGACGGACATCGAGTTTACCTTGAGTCGGGGCATCAATGAGCAATTTCTAATGGGGTGCCCGACCATGAGATCGAAGTCTTGGACATCGAAGACATGAAATCAAGGATCACATCGACATTTTCGTACTTGACAGTCATGTTCCGCAAAATCCCAATTCCTTCTAGAATTTTTGTAGAGGAAGTCTGGAAGGTTTTGTCGGTTTGAACCAACAGCTCATCTCCCAAGAGTTGAAATGCGCATTCGCTAGAGATGATGTTGGCTCCGATAGTGGGACTATAGAGAATGTCTACCAGGGTTCCTCTTATGGTGCAAGGAATGGTTGACGGAGAGGAACTGATCCGGAGAACTTCTGGTGACAGCTCCGCCTCCCTTGACCATTGGTCAGCTAGGATAGCCGTTATCCTCTGCCTCTAAATTTAGCTAGAATCCTTTTCAAAAAAAATAAATTTAGCTAGAAGTATAGATATTCTTTTGGAGTTGGTCTTAGGCTATTTCCAGCAGGTTAAGGGATGCGGATGCGTATTCTCCGCCATACGCGAATCGTTCTTGCAACGCAAAAAGAGGTCATATCCAGCAGCTCGCGTACCCGAATGCGCATCTGAATAGAAAATATCTGTGGGTCCTACCTCAGCATTATCTCATCAACCAACTTCTCCCTCGTTTCTCTCTCTCTCCTCAACCAACAGTTGGTGAGCTAGATGCGCAAAGGAGAGTCCGTGAGTTTTCGTTGCCTCTCTCATACTCTCCTAAAATGCGATGCGGGATACGACACCTGCTGGAGTGGCTACAGTAGCACGCGAGCATGCAAAATGCGCATCTGCAACGAGATACGGTAGCTGCTGGAAATAGCCTGTGAATTTTCCAGCCTCCTACCATGCGCATCAGTTTTTTTTGGTAAGATAAACTCCTGTAATCCTTTTTCTATAATAAAACTGATTGGGCAGACATGTTCATGTGCGTGCCTCTCGATCGTGCCTGATTAATTAGTACATGACACAGTGAATTATATATTTGCGTAGGGGTGCAAATGGGTGACCCTTAGGAGCACCTCCAAGCATATTTAGTTCAAAATTTTGTACTAATTTTTCAAATTGAGATATGGGCGAATTAGTACAAAATTTTTAATTAGAGAGGGTTGTAGGGGCACCTAATGGTTACCAGCCCTCCTATATTTGCGCATTCAGCTGCGGAGTCCTCCCAATCGTGCTCCTTTCTCACCAAACTAGGCACGAACTAACTCAAGCTGTACACCGAGCTAGCTAACAAACCAGCTGCACTGCTACAGTATGTCTAGTAGCCGAGACGAGATCAAGACCACGAGCTTGATCCAAGGCCATGTCGAGTTATTCCGCCTCATGTTCAGCCACCTCAAGTCGCAGGCGCTCAGATGCGCCGGCAATCTAGGCATCCCTGGAGCCATCCACCGTCGCGGTGGCGCGGCGACAATCTCCGACATCATTACGGAGACCGGGCTCCCCCAATCGAAGCTCCAACACCTCCGGCGTCTCATGCGCGTGCTCGCCGTCTCCGGCGTCGTCGCAGCCAGCAACCAGCCGCCGTCGTCAGCCGCGGAGTCGTGCACCGGCGACACCATCTACACGCTCACCCCGGTGTCCTCCCTCCTCGTCGGCGGCGAGGGGGCCTCGCCGTTCGACATGTCCGCCCTGCTGCGCGCCTTAATGCGCCCCACTACGACGGCCATGTTCTTTCACCTGGAGGAGTGGTTCAGGGACGACACCGGCGCGGAGTCGCTCGTCCACATGGTGCACGGCTCGTCGCCGTGGACCCTGACCAAGAACGACACCACCCTCAACACCGCCCTCAACGACGCGTGTGTCGCCGATACCAACCTGGTCATGCAGGTGGTGCTCACGGAGGCCGGCGACGTCTTCCGCGGGATCGGCTCGCTGGTCGACGTCGGCGGCGGCCACGGAGCGGCCGCGATTGCCATCTCCCGGGCATTCCCGCAGGTCAAGTGCACCGTGCTGGACCTCCCGCACGTGATAAGCCAAGCGCCGGAGCATAGCACGGTGCAGTTCGTCGCCGGGGACATGTTCGACTTCATTCCACCAGCAGATGCCATTTTCCTCAAGGTGTAGTGCACGCTTCTCTCTTCTCCTTCGACTTTTTTTTTCTTTCAAAACGCACGACAGATCTCTCGCTACCGGAAACGCATATTTGTCGAGTGCCTCCGGCTTTGCCGAATGCCCGAACACGAGCACTCGGCAAAGCGCCTCTTTGCCGAGTGCCCAAGGCGCCGCACTCGGCAAACACCCGGCACTCGGCATGCCCAACCTTTGCCGAGTTCCGGCCGTCGGCAAAGAAGGGACACTCGGTATCATTTATCTTTGCCGAGTGCCGGCCAGCACTCAGCGAAGGGGGCGCAGGTGCCCAGCACGCGTGCCCGCTGTCCGCCTTTCTAACAGTCGGCTGATGGACGTTAGCTTTGCCGAGTGCTGCAAGACTGGCACTCGGGAAAGACTTAACTTCGCTGAGTGACTGTAGCCGGCACTCGGCAAAGACAGTTTCGCTCGGCAAAGAGTTTCTTTTTTTTTACATTCAAACTTTTTTATTCTCAACTCAAATTTGAAAAGTCAATCCCTGATAGCATATGATACTTTTATTGATTATTTTAGAGTGTATATCTGCTTTTGCCGAGTGTATCCGACACTCGGCAAAGCCGCTGAATCCAGTAGTGCCTGTTGGCGGCCAACAAGTAACACTATTACTACTGTGATGACGTTGAAACATTTATCTATGGACGCTGTTATATATGTTTGCAGGGTGTTATGGATAGTTTCAGTGATGAGGACTGTGTCAAACTACTTCGACAGTGCAAGAAAGCAATTCATAGGGACAGTGCCGGAGGAAAAATCATAATCATAAATTCGGTAATTGGATTTGGGCCGCAGGACGATGTTGTCAGAGAGGCGCAAGTTTTATTTGATTTGTACATGATGTGTGGCAACGGGGCCGAGCAAGAAGAGCATGAATGGAAGAGGATCATCTTAGAAGCTGGATTCAGCGAATTCAAAGTCGTGGCAACATTAGGTCTAGTATCTGTCATCGAGGTTCTCCCCTAAATAAGCCCTTGAGGAAACAATAAAGCGTTTTGCTCCATGAAGTTTGCACAAATCTTAAAGCTCCTAATAATTAATTTTATTTTTTCTCGAATGGGTACTGTTTGGGCCCAGCCCTACCCGGCCGTGCCCTCATAAGGCCCGGTCCAAGTCCAAAGCCTAGTACTACCTCCTTTCAAATTGTAGTTTCTTTAACTTTTTTATTCTAAATTTGACCACTCGTCTTATTCAAAAAATTTATGTAAATATTGCCAAATTTAAGTCATTCTCGAAGATCTTGTATTAATAAAGCAACTCACAATAAAAGAAGTGATATTTAAATATATTTTTTGTATTAATACAGCAACCCACAACAAAAGAAGTGATATTTGAAAAAAAATTTGAATAAGATGAGTGGTCAAATTTAGAGTTAAAAAGTCAAACGCCCTATAATTTGAAACAGAAGGAGTACCCAGGTAGTAGTCGCTGCCCTGCAATGAGAGTCAGGCTGTGTTTGGACTAATTAGATTTAAAAGATTCGTATGAAACAGTTATACGGTGTAATTAGTTATTTTTTCAACTACTTTTAATGCTCCGTTCATGCGTCCGAAGATTCGATGTGACGGATACCATACTATTTTTTTGAGAAAATTCCCTATTTAGCCCTTTTAAAGTTGCCTCTTCCTTCCTTGCCTCTTTTTCTCAAGACTTCATTATATGGACCCTTAACTTCGTTTTCTCCCTTTTCTGGCCCTTACGTCACTTCCTTTAGTAATTGTCGTCAAATATGTAAGCCCATTGTCAGGTTTTATGTGAAGTCACCAAAATACCCTTGCCTCCAAGTACATTGAGGAGCAACAGACCTCTATGTCCCGAAACGATTTCCTCCTGTGAGACCCCTTGGAACCCTAGATTGGGTGGGAGGGGGAGCACCCGAGGATGCCTGCTCGGGCTGGGGGCGCGGTGGCGGCCGGTCCTGCTCCAGCCTGAGGCGGCAGCGGGCCTTGCTCTAGCCAGGGGCGCTGCGGCGGCGGTGGGCTCTGCTCCGGCCGGCGCCGCCACGCCCTGTTCCGGCCAGGCGCATGGCGGCGGCGGCCCATGCTGCGAGGGGCAGGCGCGTGGCTCCAGCCGCCCATGCTGTGGGGGGCAGGCGCCCGCCCGCCCGTGCTGCCTACGGTGCCGGCTCTGCTCTGATCGGGGGGCTACTCCGGTCGGGGGTGCCGCGGAGACTAGGGCCACGGTGGCGGCCGCGTGGTATTTAACTATTTGCCATCCTTCCAAACAAAGCTAATTTTTTGCCACTGTCCTCTACACGAAGCTAATATTTTGCCATTTTATCCAACGGGCATGCCAGCTCGTGCAAAGTCAGCTCTCCAGCGTGGAATGAGCGAGAGAAAAGACCTTCGTACCCCTGTCTTGTCTCAGAATAAGTTGCTCTCTCTTCTTCTATCTGTATGACCGGTGGGACCGCATCATCTTCTTCCACCTCCCTCTTCTTCTTCCTCTGGCCGAGCGGCTCTTGCAGCTCCACTCCACCGTTCGCACGGTCTGTCGCCGCGCTCCAAGTCAAGTCCGCCGCCCCCTGTGCACACCGAGCCTGCCTGCACTGCGCATCTCCGGCCAGCCGCGCGCGAGCCGTGGCCGCCGCCATGCCGGCACGCATGTCCCTACCTGCCGCGTTCCCTGACCGCCCGCGTGCGTCTAGCCGCCGCCCCGCAGCCGCGCGTGCCTGGGCCGCCGCTGCGCCGCTCCCTGGCCGGCGCGCGCCGCCCGGTCCCGGACCCCCGCAGCTCTGACAGGGCGCCCCCCGTGTCTCCGCGCACGCGCCGCACCCGGACCGGCGGCTCGCCGGCTCCCGTGGCCCCGGCGTCGAACCAGCGCGCGCACAAGCGGCACTTCTCCATGCCGGACCCGCAACACCGCAACGTGGCTTGCTCCTGCGCGGGGTGCTCCGCCAGGATTGGCTCGCCCCCCACCGCGCCTGGGGGCCAGCCAGGAGCTGTGCCGCCTGCAGCACTGGCCGGTGGGCCGCAGCAGGCCGCTGCCTGTGCAGCTGCTGCTGGCCGCGAAGGTCCCGGCCGCCCCCCTGTGCGCGGCGTACAGCCGGCCGCACCTGGGCTCTGCGCGCGGCCAAAGTCAACACCTCCACCTGCGGCAGGTGGTGCTGCCGGCCCGGCAGAGCAGCGGCACCTCTGCCGCCCTGGGAGCCGCGCCCCCCAGCGCTTGCCTGCTGCAGCTAGCTGCCGGCCTCTCAAATCAGCGCTGCTTGCTTCTTGCCTTTGGGGCGGCCCCCTTGCACAACGAGCTGTGCCCCTTGCCTTGCCGCTGCTATACTGTGCACCGGCGCCGCCCCACCGCAACGCGGCCGGGATGGGCCCCCACGGCGCGGCGCCCTCCGAGGACGAGAGCAGCCAGCTAGCCATTGCGACGCCCGCCAGCATCCCCAGCCTCCGAGGCCACCGCGAGGAGCTCGCCGTCGTTGAGGAGCGTGGAGTGGCCCGAGGGGTGTGCCCATCCAAGGTGCAGGCTCGGCTCGTAAGAAGATGAAGAAGAAGCGGAGGTGGAAAGAAGCGCATTCGGCTTGAGGAAGAAGATCAGGTGGAAGAAGAGGCGTGGGTCCCACTGGTCAGAAGGATGGAGGGAGCAACATATACTGAATTAAGGGAGCAAGGGCATTGGGGTCATTTCGTGTGCGCCTTACACGCTGGCAATGTGATTTGGCTTGAGCTGGCGTGCCACATCGTACATAATGGTAAATTTTTAGCTTCGTGTAGAGGACGGTGGCAAAAAAATTAGTTTCGTTTGGAATGATGGTAAACAAGCAGATGCAATCCGTAAAGATGGCAAATAGTTAAATGCCCGGCGGCTGCTCCACTGCTCCATCCGTGGTCAAAGGTAAAACCAAAGCCAAAGCAAAGGCAAAACAAAAGACCAAATAAAAGAATTGTTTCAATAAGGGTAAAATTGTCTTTTTAGCATTGTTGCTAATACTGTTAGCACTCAAACTAATGGAATGGACCGAAAAGAGAGAAACTGAATTGAAGGGGTCATATAAGGAAGTTTTGAAAAAAAATGCTAAGAAAGGAAGCAAATAGGGAATTTTCTCTAATTTTTTTAACTACTAGTGGGTGCACGTGCCATGTTTAGAAAACAATTATATTTCAAAATATCACATGTTTAAACAATAATTATATTTAAAAATATTATTATGCAGTAGCTATTATAGTATAGAGTACAAGATAATAAAGAGTACTACCAATACAAAGTAATTGTAAACTGAGGTACAAATATTATTTTAGAATAATAAAACTTAAAAATACTTCATAATATATATAATTTCACACTCAACAAAATTCTAACAAGAATATATATAAGAATAATCTCATAATAGACCTATTTCTTCGGTATTTAGGTTAGCCATTTTACTGCTAGTGCGAATGCTCCTTGTATAAGAATAATTGCGATGAGGCCAGTCATCAGAATCATTTACCCTAATATCCGGTTGGACATCTGAACACCAAGGTATGGGTACGGCCGGGCTTACCCTCTGAGGACGTCGAGGTGGGGGAACCTGCAGCGAAGTGGGCGGATGTCGTGGATGGTCGAGTAAGCGGCGGCGCAGAGGAACCGGCCGGCGACGGAGGGGCGCTTCACGCAGAGGATGGAGCGCGTCACAGGCGTAGTCCACGTGCACCAGCGGCAGCGAGCCGAGCAGCCTCTGCAGCAGGCGCAGGAACGCGAAGCTGGGCTCGCTTCAGGACGCCGGCACCACGGCGTGCTCCAGCGTCTCCAAGACGCGACCGAGCACGGTGTCCCCACAACGAGGTCCAGGATGCAGAAGGTTTGATTCCAAGGATGGAAATAGGAAGCAGAAGGTTTGATTCCAAGGATGGAAACCTTCGCTAATGTTGGAAACATACCGGCCGCTGCTAACAAACATGGAAACATTATGGCTGCATACCGATCTCTCCAAAACAAAACAAAAACACAAGGATGGAAACCTACGCTAATGTTGGAAACATACCCGCCGCTTCTAACAAACATGGAAACATGATGGCCGCATGCCGATTCTTTCCAAAACAAAACAAAACAAAATCATTAGGCAGGAGGGAGCCAAAAAACCAAGTGGGTACAGAGGGGTGGGTGTAGATTGGCTTGGTGACAAATAAACTTTAATTTTGGGCGGAATCATTTTGATTCCCTCTATTTTTTCGGTCCACCCGGTGCTGTCAACCATCCTGACTTTCCATGTGGGCCTTAAAGAGGGATTTTGTGAAGGAGTGGGTACGTTAGTTTTGGTGACAATTGTATTTAATTTTTTAAACTTTTATAGTATAGATAAATATGGCCTGAGGTTTCATCTAGCGACGATTTTGACGCCTCTCTGCCTCGCCGTTCTTCTCCGCGGCGGACGGCGGCGGCGGCGTTTCTCCCCGATCCGGTTTCGTTAGGTGCGGCAGCGGCTCCCTCTCTCCCTCGTGGTTTCACCCATCGCCGTTTTCCTCTCCATCTCTCCCTCACGGTTTGATCGTTCGTATTTTCCGCAGATCGCCGAGTCAAGGCGGACCGAGCGGCGTCTTCTCCCTATTTCCCCATCCAGGCTTCAGCTCCTTCCTGATCCGTCCTCCTCCCGTGCTCTGGTGATTGACGCCTTCGCCGCAGCACCCCTGATCCATTGACATTGGCAGCGGCAGCGCACTTCTAGGAGGCTGAACGGAGAGAGGGTGCAGGACTTGCGTTCCATGGCAGCTGCGCGATTTGGATACGTATCCATACCCTTGTCGTCATTCTTTATGCTTGGATCCAAGTGGACTCCAATTGTTTCACCTCTGCTTCTCGGTGGTCATGAATCATGCCTCACGGGCTTGCTTGCTTGTGCGCTGACATTGCAAAGCCTAGTAATTCGTCAGTTCAATAGGACATTCTGAGTAAAAGAGGAATACCTCTCTCTCTTTTTTGCAATAGTTAATCATAGATGCCACGTCTTGCCATCGTACAAATTTGATAGACTTAGGGTGTTCAATTTATATTGTCAGATGGTACCAATGTTTTTGAGGCGTCGCCTAGGCGACAAGGCGTGGTAGAGGGCCAAGGCGTCGGGGTCGCCACGACCTCAGCCTGTATGGCGTCCACCTCAAAGGATTAGGCGTCGCCTAGGCGCGAATGGCGTCGGGCGGACGCCTACAGCCAGGTAGCGGACGCCAATATGAGTGGGCGGGAAATCGAGCACCAGTGGGGGCGCTAGGCGGGAAATCGACCCCGCATTCGCACCAATCGACGGGAATCGACCGCAAAGCGCGGTAAATCTCCCGCTCGGAGGCATTAACCGCGGGTGCGGGCAGATTCACGGAGAGAGAGGAAAAGAGAAGGCGGAGGCGGGAAATCTTGGCGGCGGCGGCGGCACCCCATCTCCGCTTACTGCTCCTCTGTTCGAGTTCACCGGCCGCCCGCATCTCCCGCCAGTCCGCAGCTGCTCCTATCCGTCCGCACATGCAGCTCCTGCACATCAGGCCCTGCTCGCCCTTCTCCGTCGACTGACCGGACCTGCAGTCGTTGGCCGTCCGCACCTGCTCGCCTGCCTCCGTCGCCCGTCTGCTTGCTCGACTGCAGTACACTGCTCTCTGTTCTCAGGCGCTCTGTTCTGCTTTGAGGCTCTGTTCTGCTTTGAGTATTGTATGCACATGCCTTTGCTTGTATGTACTCTAAATATATTGTATGCCTGGTGCTCTGCTTTTGCTCTGAATATTGTATATCCCCTGCTTTGCTTTTACTAATGCTGTGTGTCCATTGCTCTGAATAATATATGCTTGTGTTTGTATGTCTCCTGCTCTGCTTTTAGTATAACACCTGGGCTCAAGAATTGGCAACAAACGAGGCATGTATGTGCTGCACTAGTATATAAAATTCTAGCTTACAATGCGTAAGCAATGTGTGTATGGCGTCGCCTAGGCGTCCGCCACAAACGCCTAGGCGTTGTGAAGGGGGTCCGGCGCCACGCCTCGCCGCGACGCCTCAAATACATTGGATGGTACAAAATGTTAAAAGTGAAGTATGAGGTTGTTTCCAACGTCCAATTTTGTTTGGTAATCCAAAGGTCCAAGGTAGCTTTCTAGATACGGCGTCTACTTTTTGTATTGGTTTTATCAAGCAAGTATTCTATAGTTCAGGGTGCATTTAGAGAAAATTCAGATTCTATAGCTTGTCATCAGGTAGAATTCTATAGCTCAGGGTGCATTTAGAGAAAATTCAGATTCTATAGCTTGTCATCAGGTAACCTTGCAGTAGATTCTTTAAGCTAAGAATCATTTGCAATGCAGCATATGTTATATGTTGTAAATGCCAACACTTGATAGGTAAAACTAATTTCATTTTGCTATACGGTACATTTCAGATAGGACCCTAACTTGCTAAGAGAAGGCAGCCATGCCCATATGCCCATGTTGACTCTTCTAAGCATTGCCCGGGATAGTCTTTTGCTGATAGCATTTATTTGGTTGGTCTTTTGATCATGGTACACATACATGTGATGCCATATTCATCTTTCTTCGCAGGTTCTCTAAAGTTTGTATATGTCCACACAACAAAATAAGTTTCAGTCAAACGTTTTCATTTGTTCTCCTATTTATTTTGTGCTCCTACGCTAAATATAAATGATTCACATTGGACTGACAATATTTATAGGGGTCTGGTTACAGCCAGTGCATAGTAATGGCAAATTTGGAGATGAGGAGGAATTGGACTTTCATCTTGAGCCCACTAAGGATATCAGTTGGGATGATGATAACATGTCGGATCAAAATCCATCATTAGAGGCACACAAGCAAAGATTGTTGAAGGCACCCAAGCACTTCTTGTTGCAGAGGGTGAATTGCTTCCAGGATCTGCATGCATGATTGCATAAAAGTTGAAGCTAACAGATCAATACATGCAAGGCCTGGAGTCCATCTACTATTTCTTCAAGCTTTTGGATGTGGTTCACCTTCTTCAACTTGAGCATGGTTCTTAAGGCGTCGCCTAGGCGACGCCTAGTCGTCCAGGCGCTCAAAAATCCAAGGCGTCCGCCGACGCCATGTCAAAAGAGAAGCAAACTGAGAGGGAGGGTGAGGGAGGAGGGAGAGGAAGAGGAGGGGAAGGATTTTGACGATCTGCGGGGGAAGGGGAACAAGAGGGGGGGGTGGTGGCCTACCTGAGCATGGTGAGGAAGGTGGGAGAGGGAGCGCCGACGAGCTTCGGCGGCGCGAGGGCCTGGCGACGGCGCGCGGGTCCGGTAGTGTTGTCGCGCGGGGCCAGCGACGGCGTCTGGCGGAGCAGCAAGGGCGGACCGGCGGCGGCGTCGGGCGGAGGAGCGACGGCGGGCCGGCGGTGCGAAGGGAGAGGAAGAGCTGAGAGGGCAGAGTGCCGGAGCAGCAAGCGGGCCGGCGGCGGCGTCGGGCGGATGAGGAGCTCGAGGGTTCTGGAGGGTGGAGTCGTGGAGATGATATTGTTGGGCTGGGCCTAACTGTTGGGCTGGGCCCTCTTCTTTGCCTTTTTTACTCTTTTTATTTCCTATTTCTTTTCATTTCCTCCCTGTGGCATATGGGTAAGGCGTTGCCTTGCTCGCCTAAGCGTCCGCCTAGGCGTCGCCTCGCCTTGCAGACGGGGTCGCTCGCCGTGCCTCGCCTTAACGCTTTAAGAACTATGAACTTGAGGCGTGGCACAAATAAAAGAGTTGCTTTTTAGTTAGTGTTTTAGTTAATAATAAAGGAATAAGATTTCATCTGTAGAAAATTTCTTGTATCCAATAGTCAGAACAAGCAGTGCATTTTATTCTATAATTTTCAGGTGTTACCCAGTGTTAGCTTTCAGTCACTATGTTGCAAGATAGTTGAAGTTTGTACACTCTATAGTAAACTATGGAAAAGCTGTTTGAAACTCTGTTTGATCCAGAAAAAGTTAGCTTTCAGGTCTCTTTATGATTGTTACATTTACACAACCGTGAAAAAGCAGATGGTCTTTGCAGTCTCCAGTAAACTGTTTGAAACTCCGTTTGAACTTGGCTCTCTTATGATTATTATTATGTGTCACACAAATGTGAAGCTCAAAAGAGCTATTCAGGCCAGACTTCGGAAGGGGCACATACTCTTGTGGGGGGGCATGAATTTTGAAAGATTTGTATGCACGTGGATGGAAATTGTACACCATTGTTAATTGTAATTCAGTTACGACATATGTTTCCCAGATGTTTGGTCATTTTGACCATGTTTGAGATGGATGGTTTAGCGTTAAATGCAGCTATGCAGAGGCGCACACATAATGAATCCTCCTATCAACATGACCCTACTCAAGGAAAAATGCATGTCCCATGCTCGATATCCCTGATACACGACGTTAGTATGAGGTTGATTACATCTCCCTTCGTTCAAGCCACCAACCATCACCTATCAATCTATAATTCTCTAACTAAGCCCCCTAATAGACTAATTCTCTAAGAAACCCTTACAGAATCTAACGTATGCTGATGAACTTGTTCTTCACAGTCAGATCCTTCCTCTAGCTCTTCTTCCGCGTGTTCTCAAGCACCATAGATTTGGAATCAAAAGTACAAACACGACCAAGCAGCTTCTTGTAGTTGTGGCAGTTGTGACTTGTGAGCACCTGAACACATTCAAATTTAGAGATTTATGCTTTGTTGATAAATACATACAAATGGCAGCAGTACACCCCAGTCAGCTTAAATCTGTACTAAAAAAATTCTCTACTTGCCATTTGTTAGAGCATCTCCAAGAGTTCTCAATCTCTCTTCCTCATTTTTTTTTTGAGAAAAAGAAAAAACCATCTCCAATAATATCATATTCTAGTTTCCCATCTCATAACAATTGGTATATTGCCCCATTTCTACGCGTAAAAATGCGCACACTCCATGACTCCTGATCTCTTCACGGCCGATTTTTCCTCGGCGCCGCCCTCCTCGCGCCGTGCGTCTCCTTTTTTTGCGCCATCGCCGTCGAGAAACAGGCCGCCGCCGCTCTAGCTTCCTGTGCCGCTACCGCGTCGCCGGCCGTGCCCTGCGCCTGGCCGCCCTGCTCTGCCTCGCTCCTGCCGCTGCCGCCATGCTCTGGTCTGCTCCTGCCGCCATGCATGTCACATGTGAGAGTTGCTGCGGCACATCCATCAAATCCAACAGCAATGGAGGGGGAAGCCAAGCCAACCTGCCGTGGTCGGCCTGCCGGGGAAGCCAGGCACAGGAAGCTGCGCAGGAAGCCATGCCATGGTCGGCCTGCTGGGGAGCACCGGCAGGTGGAGATAGCAGTGGAACGATAGTTTCTGAAATTTTTATTTCCAGTTATACTATAAAGAAAAAAAATTGTATAGGTGATGAGAATTTTATCTTTTGTAGTAAAAATAGAAAACTATTGGAGATGAATTTTTTTTACCTCCTCATACCTATTTAAGAAGTTGCCGAACAATAAGTTTGGGAAAGAAAATATAGAAGAGTAACATAACAACACTATTAATTGCCATGTTCATCCACAAACCTTCCTGATTTGTTTACGACAGCCAATCTATTTAATTACTTTTGAATACATATATACTGAGATGTCGACCTACATGTTTTCAGACTGATCAAACAACAATTCCTTCTGGCATTTTCCGATGACTACAACTAACCACATTAACCTAGAAGTAAAAAAGGTTACAGAAGTAAAAAAAAATTACTGCATAGGATTGCTTCCCTTAAGTATCTACAGGAAAATTAAAAATTGTGAATCAACATGATCTGCTAACATTCTCTCTAAAGAAATAAGCACAACAGATCCAGAGTAGTGTTTCCTTCTATGATTACATGATGGACTAATTTGTTGATGGATTACAACTAACCAAATTAACCTGCCCTGCCGCAAGTTAGGCAAGCTTCATCGGCAAAAGCTCCTGTTTGCTTGATCCTTAAGCTTTGGCAGCCATATTGAAAGAAATCGGGTGCTCGTAGCTTAAGAGGGGGAGAGGGTGAATTAGGCAAACTAAAAATCTTAACCTAAAGCTCCAACTATTTGCATATAAATTAAACTAAGATATGCTATTTAGATTTCCAACTAGTATTCCTCTAGTGTGAAAACCCTCATCCTAAAGAGTTATGCAACCTATAGCCAATCCTATCAAGATTCTACTCTATGAAAGTAAAGGCACACAAAGATTGCAATATGAAATGCGGAAGCTTAAAGAAGAGATGAGAGAAAGCAAATTCTTGTGACACGAGGATTTATCCCGTGGTTCGATTAGCCACAAAAGTACACCTACATCCATGTTGTTGTAGCACTCACAAAAAGTATTGCTTCTCGGTGATCAAGTCTCTTCCAAGGACACCGAGTCCACGGTTATCTTTTCCCGGGTTCCACTAAGGAGCTTCTCCACCAAGGAAGGGAGTCTCCACGTCCCCTGCACAAAGCTTATCGTCGCCGCTCCACACCAAGCCGGAGGGTCGAAGACGTTGCCGGCGAGTCACCAAGACTCCAAGAATGGCCGGCACACCAAGTACAAGTGATGGTTCACTCTAGAACCACAGCACAAGGTACACAATCTTGCTTACTCACTCACTTAGGAACTATTCTAGCACTATCACTCACTAAGGATGTGCTAAACCTAAAGATGTGATCAATTTGATCTTTGGTTGGCTTGGAGATGTTCTTGGATGTGTGTGGGTCTTCTCTGAACTCCAGCAAGCTTCAAATGACCGGGGGAACCCATATATATAGCCCTCCAACATGAACTAGCCGTTTTGAGTTGTTGATCTTTTTCCTGCGTAGGGCATCGGATAATCCGACCAAGTAGTTTTGGATAATCCGGTCACTCACAGACCAAGTGTAGCCGTTAGGTCCTCAAGCTGATGACGTAGCACGAGTCGGATGGTCCGACGCGTTAATCCGACGGGCGTCGGATCATCCGGTCCTGAGAGAAATTCTTGTTCTGAGCTCGCACTGTTGACGTCATCTATACGAAATGTTAGTCCGACGGTCTTCGTAGCATGCGTCGGATCATCCAGTGCTGAAGGCTTGATTTGAATTTCAAGACAACGTCTCTGATCATTGACCCGACCATTACTCCGACGCTCCAAATTCCTCACGTCGGATCATCCGATCCTGAAGCAAATTTTCCAACTCGAGAAACAGGCTCTCTGGTGAATCACCCGACGCTTAGTCCGACCTGGTCTTCAAGGTGTCGGATTAACCGAGTGCTTTGGTCGGATAGTCCGACCCTGGGGTATTCGGATTATCCGACCCCATTGTGATTTTCCTGTTTCTTTGTTGCACTTGTCCAACTCGTCGCAGTGGTGATTTTTCATGGCGACTTGATATCTCTACGGGGAATTGGACGCCTCGTCTCGACGGTGAATTGGACGCCTAGTCTCGGCGGTGCATTGGACATCACGTCTCGACGGTGCATTGGACGTCTCGGCGGTGTATTGGACGTCTCGTATATTGTTTGGGCTCATCCAAAGGATCTAAAGAATCCTACAAATATTATCTTGCAAAACTCGTTAGTTCCATTGATTGCGTTGTCATACGATCACCAAAATCACTCGAAATGGCCTAACTAGGGCCATGTTCGTTACACATGTCTTTTCATGTTCATTTCTCGCAGCAGCTTAGGCGATCGATTTGTCCGCCACGACTTAGGCGCCGCCGCAAGTTAGGCGTGGCGGAACGGCCGGCATCCAAACAGTCTCTTGGTTGCTGTGTTCGTTTCCCTTGCAAATGTCACGAAGCTGGCGTCGTTTGCAGCGTCGTATGGGCGCCCAATCGGGAGCATGCATGGTCAGTAGCATGTATAGATGGCAACGGGTATTTTACCCGCGGATACCAGTGTCACAAACCCGCACCTGCGAGCAAAAAACCACACCAGCACCCGCGCCCGCTACCGGCCACGGGTAGCAAGTTACGCCCGTGCCCGCTATCCGCGGGCATGCCTTGCCCGCGGATATGCCTGTGTACCCGCCTAGGGAGGCGCATCGGCGGCCGGGGTCAGGGTGGCGGAGACGGCCATGGAGCGGCGGCTGGGGTGGATCTGGGTGACACGGACGGCGGCCGAGCGGTGGAGCGGCGGTCCAGGGGCCCGAGGAGGAGGGTGGGAGCGGCGGGCGGCGGTGGAGCGGTGGTCCAGGGGCCGAGGAGGAGGGAGGGAGCGGTGGCCGGCGGTGGAGCGACGCCCGGCGGCCCGAGGAGGAGGGAGAGCGGCGGCCGGCGGCGGAGCGGCGGCCGGCGGCCCGAGGAGGAGGAAGGGGCGGACCGCTGGCTGAGGGGCGCGGGAGGACTGCGTGGATCCGCTACAGCCATGGAGGGAGGAGGGAGGAGCGAGGCGTCCGGAGCGCTCGAGGAGCCGCCAAGATCTGCGCGAGCTCGGCGTGGCGGAGCTCGAGTCCGCTACGCCATGGCCTCCGCCGCCAGAGTGCGAGGGAGGAGGTGGGAGGATGCACCGGCGGAGCTCAAGGCCACCGCTCCATGGCCTCTGCCGGCGTGGCTTGTCCCGCCCGTGAGCTGGAGGAGGGCCGGAGCAGGGAGGGGCGGCGCGGGTGGGAGAGAGAGAGAGAGGAGGGAGAGGGGGAGGGTAGAGACCGGAGGAGGGAGCGGCGCTGGGCTGGGTGGGGGGCTGGGGGCGGCGGTCGGCACTCGGGAGTGGGGAAGGAAAGGAACAGAGAAACCCTAGAGAGTAGAGATGATTTATATAAAGAGTGTTACTGTGTTAGGACCCACATGTCAGCGGGTTTGCGGGTTTGCGGGTTCGGATATTAAATTTTCAAACCCGTTATGAAATACCCGTTGGGTTTAGAGTCGTACCCGCGCGCGCGCCCGCTGGCACAAACCCAAACCCGAATCCGCGCCCAGCGGGTCGGGTATCCGCGGGTACGTGGGTATTTTATATCTGTTGCCATCTTGAGTAGCATGGCACCATGAATTTACTATGGAAAACTTGGCATTGTCGTTTATGGGTCTGGATTCGAAATTGCATAAACAGTGACGTGATTTTTGTCCCTTGTTTTGGATTAAAAAAAAAGTAGTTCGATCAGTAATGACCTAACAAGTACTTTCAACTCAAAAGAGTAATCACGCTCAAAATGTCATGTCAGATAGTACTACCTCGTTGATTCTACCGATATTATAAAACTCTTAATAATAAGGTTCATTGCCTCCGTTTTCAATTTTCTTTCCTTTTTTTTGAAAGAAAAGAATAAATAAAACCATCTACAAACCAGCTGCTGGACCTGGACACAGAAAGCGGAAAGAGGTCGGACACCGTCGTCTTCCTTGGATCCAGCCACAAAGCAAGCCCGTGTCGTGCCTGCCATCCGGGATGGGCCGCACGAGAGGCAGGCCCGCGGGCTACTATAGACACGCGCACCACATATAAGGCCTATTTGGGCCGGTAGCAGGCCACGCGCGCGCACGGCTCGGGCCGCCGGCCCCTTGCGATCTGCCAAGGCCCGCCGTCGTGGAGGCCTGCTCGCTTGCGAGTGAGTTTCGTTCGACTCGGGCCACGACCGGCCTTCGCCTCGCCATCACTTTCTTCGAGTATACGCAGTGAAGTGCGGTTAGGAGTGTTATAAAAGTGTCCTGTACATTAAATTTATTAATATGTATCAATAGTATGAGGAGAAATTAAAAAAAAAATATTATAAAATATGAGAGGAGTGTCATCATCATAATACTCCACTGGTAAAGTTCTTAAATTTTCAATCTTTATAACTGTGTCGATGACACTTCTATTGAGACTGACTTTAGATTTTGTTTGCTTCTCCAGCCACACTGGTAAGCTTTTCTAACGGTCCATATGAACCAATTCTGATCTAAAGCTGATCACGCCAGGACAGCTTTAATTTTCGGTGTCTAGTCGCTAATTCACTGACGGCCGCTAGAAGTGTCACGGGGATCACGCTACGGTACCGCGTTACCAGTTCCGGGAACAGGACGGTACAGTCGCAGGGACGTGCCTAGAGGTCTGTTTGGATACAAGGAATAATTTTTAGCTCTTATCTTTTAACTCCAAATTATTCCTCATGCATCCAAACATATTGGATAATTTTGAGCCAAAATGAATTATCCCTCCCAAAATCCTTATCCCTCCAAGAGGTGATAATTGGGCTAATTTTATATGGTCCCCACAAAAAGATGAGTATACACACACTTAGACATAAGAATGGAAGAGAGAGGGTGAATATTAGCCTATAAATCCAAACAATCCATCTTGAGCTAATCCTTAGCCTACAAATTTAATGTTAAATATTAACTCTTAAAATTAGCCATGAGCTAATGTTCTAAACAAGGCCTAGGTCGTGAATGGGGATAACATACCAAAATGAACCGGGCGGTAGCGTGGCCTCTCCACTTTGGACAGCAGCGGCAGCGGTGGGGTCGAGTGGCTGTGCGGATGGCATAGAGACCAAATTTCTGTGCTCCTTCTTTTCTATGCTATACTGTACAACTAAGTCCCACATGCTACAGCCAGTAGCAAGCCTCCTAGTGTAGGACTACAAGAAATTCTTTAATTTATGACATATTTTTTTGTGACATTTACGAAAACCATCATAAACAAATATAACCAATGATGATTTAAAAAATTTCGTCACAGAGTTACAAATAGCCCATATGGAGACCCGGTTTCTATGACAATTCTCTGAAAACGTCATCGAATGAAAATAGAAATCGTCATGGATTTGGTATTTGCTCAAACTACAATAAAAATACATTTAGTTAACACGAGGTCACACATCAACGTAAAATACCAAGTTCGTTTGCACATGAATATTTTTATATGAAAACATAAGGTGCGGAAATTGAACCCCTAATGCCCTTAACGAGGCAAAAAATTTGCAACTACACTGCCTACCTTATTGCAAAAGTTTGTGGGCCACTTAGTTTGCGCTGCGTGGGCCAATCAAGTTGTGTAGAAAGTTTAGGTAAAAAATAGAGAAAAAAGGTGGGGAAGAAAGGATCGAAGGTCATGTTTCAATAACCTCTTTAGTTTTCAAAAGTTTTATACAGAATCTTTTCATCTTATTTTATTCAAAACAACTGGCAACCAGCCAGTGCCACCTCATCCGGCCACCAGCGCCACGTCATTATCTAGTCGCTGCCCGCCTGCCCGTGGTCCATCTGTTAAACGGCAAAAATAAGTGGCGCAAATAGGACTCGAACTCCAGACCTCACAGAGGTAAAACTCTTGACTTATCTGTACGCTCGCACAATTGTTTCCAGGTATGGAGGCATTTTAGACTACTTGTCTTTTGATTGTTAATTGATAAAAGTGGGATTCGAACCTGGGCCTTAGTCTCACAAACGCGCACACCAGACAACTCTTACCCGTTGTGCAAAATTTCTGGCGTTTTATTTATGTCAACTACAAGTGCAGCATAGCTCCACCCTTTCTTGGGCCGAGCCCAGCTCAAATGATGAAGCACCCCATCATCAGTTCGGGGAAAAAAAACTTATCTTTAATTCGAAATAAAATTTGTAATTGGTATTTGTCCCTTATTAGAACTTCAAATTCGATGGATTCTTTTAATTTTTTCTAAGATCATGATCTTTCATTTAATGGGATTTGTTTGTATGTAATTACAATTTTTTAGATCTTTTTCATATAGCTTGTTTTTTCACCTAAATTGAAAGTAGAAAAATATGTTTTTGTGCATACCAATTGGTAATGTAAATTCATATTTTCTAATGTTATGGTGAAAATAAGCTTGTGTCAGAATTTTAGGTGCTTATAAGCTCTTTGTTGCAGCCCTCGATCGGCTGCTCCATGCCACAGGCAACTAATTAGTCACTGCCAATCAAAACCGCCATACCAGACGACATTGCATTCTATTCTCCTCCCATTGTTGTTATGCTTTTCCCGTGACCAGTTCTGCCGTTCTTTCCGGCAAACCTGGGTGGCTTACCGACTGTAATTTTAGTTTAGGAATTTTTTATTTTCTAATATCGAGAGTTTGGTTGTTTAATTATTAATTATATTATCTGCAACTTTTCATATCACGTATTTCAAGATTGAAGTCATATCTTCCGTTATGCTAGTCTAGTAGATCCGACTTTAAAATTTTGTACCGGCCCGGCCTTGAGTGGCACGGCCTCCCCACATCGGATGGCGGCGGCAAGTCCTCTCTGCTTCGGATGGTGGCGGCGACGGCGCTAGGTCAAGCGGCATGGTGTTTTAGAAACATTATTGTTCCAATTAATATTTTTTTAAGAAAGATCGTCCCAATTATGTAGGGATCGTAATCTCAACCTCAAACCAAATATGCTCAAGAGGTATACTCCTAAAAATTGTCGCTCAACCCCTAAAAATTGTGGATCCACATCCCATATATCACGTTGCTCATATTTACCGGGAACTTTTGTAACTTTGGTCGCTAGCAAAGACAGCTGCTGCCCAGTGGCAGAGCTAGCCCGGAATTTTAGCTGGGGCAGAGTATGTTCGCCGCAAGAGCAGAAAAGGAGCAAGCCACGGAATTGGCGGCAATTCCATCCGATTCCGATTGCTTGCCATGCCATGCGGGTGAAGGAAGGAAGAACGAACGACCGAAGATCCTCACCTGGTCGAATTCCCCACCCCACCGCCACCGTGCTCCCGAACGGCGGCTACGCCCTCCTGCGCCGCAGCCTGTGCCGGCGGCCCTCCCGCGCGATGTCGTGGTTCTCCCAGAGGCTGGCGCCCAGCTGCCGCACCGAGACCGACGCCGAGCTCCTCCTCGCCGCCGCCAATGCAGCGCCCGCAGGCGCCGAATCCTCCCGAGCTCCCTCGTCCTTCATCTTCCACGAGGGCGCCGGCATGCTGAGCTCCGCCCGATGCCTGGCCCTCCCGAGGCGTAGCCACTGCGGCGCTGGCGTGCGGCCCGGGCTGCCGCACTCCCGGAGCCCCCGGAGGGACCCGGCTGCTGCTGCTGCACCGCCCCCGCTGCGCCTCTGGCCCCAGGAAGAGGAAGAAGCGGCTCCTTTGCGGCGACAGGCTCAGCCCCTCCTGGCATTGCTGCAGATGGAGGGAGGGAATGCAAGAGAGGGGGTGAGAGGAGCTGGTAGCCGCCGGCTAGGGTTCCTTTGCCGGCTCCCGATCGGCCATCGGCGACTCGGGGCGTCGGGCGGAGCAGATAGCAGAGGGACGGGATGCAGTGGAGGGGGCGTCAGGCCGCTGTGAGGAACGTGAGTGTGGTCAGTGGGCAAAAAACTAAATGGGCCACCTGCTCGTCTTGACAAGCTAACGGCCCAAAAACATGTTGTCTTCCTCCGGCAAATAGAGAGATCTCGACGTCGCGGTCGCCTGGAACACCACGGCCATGGCAGTTGGCAGGGGCCGAATGGGAGGGGGTTCTGCTCCGCGGCTCCACCGGTAGTTGGTGCAGCTGCCCCACACTGCGTGACGGGTAGCTCGCTGCCCGAAGTTAAACCGGCTTCTCTCTCCCCTCTCCCGTCCCGGCCGCCCGTCGGAGTCCGCATTCGTGGCCACAAATCAAAACTCGCGCGTGCTCTTTCCTCTTCCCCTGCTGTTTCCTTTCCGCTTTCCCAGACATGACGCGCCTGCCGTTCTTTCCTCGTCCTTCCTACGATCCTACTGCCTCCATGACTGACAGGGCGACGAGCTGAGCTTTCCATTCGCACGCCCGTGTGGTGCGGATAAGCGCACGTGTTCCGCATGGCGGAAGGACGACGCCGGGCCGCCCATCACCGTGATCCCAGCCATTGATACTCGCGTACGCGTGAGAGCTAGCTAGCAGTTGCCCGCCGTGTCTACCTATCAGAGGCCGGCCGCCGGACGGTCACACACCGCGCGCCATGCGTCGCACTCGATCGACAGATCATCGGGCAGGGCTGGTCCGCCGGCTTTCGCGAGCGACGGTGACGCGACGGCGGCCGGCCGGCGAGGCCCGCTGGCGAGCAGCTTTAATTTTTATCCTCCTGGTCTCCCTGACCCGACCAAAGGCTTGCTCTCGCTCTCTGCTTTTTGGAACGCGCTCAAGTTCCGAAACCCCAGATGGGTCTGCGCATGCTTTCTGTCGTTTCGCGAGGAATCTGTTAGCCAGCAGATTCCCGCACGTACTGCACTGTGCCACTGTTCGTGTCGCATGCCGCGACGCGTACACCTCGGTTGTCCCATAAGAGCACAGCAGTCGGCCGCCACATATGGGATGCTCTCCATGATCATTCTCACGCTCCAAACCGATAGATGGAGCTGGCGTAGAGACGACCTGCGCTCGTGATGTCGTGATTGTACCGCAAAAAGGTTGCCCACTTGAATGGTTTACGAAATGTACCGCCTAGTACTCTCCTTGTTCAAATTTCGATCTCTTTTAAAACCATCATCCGAATGTTTTTTTTTCAAAAACAAAAACATCCGAATTGGCAGGGGCCGGCCTCTCCTTCGAAGGTAAGATCATGCGCGTGCTGGCGCTCGCGCACACACACATATCCTTTTGCTTGATTTTGTTTTGGCATACACCATGTTCGGAAGGATATGTGTGGTCTCGCTTGATTTTGTTTTCTGAAAACAAGTTTTCCTGAGAAATTTGTAAAAAACGTTTATAAAAAAGCTTTTAAAACACAAATTTTACATATGAGATTTCTAGAGACTTCTGAGTTTTGATGGCATCGTGATTGCGCATGAAAGAAGAACCTGCGCCCATCTATGGTGAGTCAATTGAAACCCCAATCTTTGACATTAATTAGTTAGTTTTCGTTCAAGTAGTGGTATATGTAGATCACGTGTTGGGTAGAAATTTGGGTTTGTGCATTGGTCGATTTTGGAAAGATTGTTAGGCTTTTCTTTGAGCGGTGGGGTTTTGTGGAAGGTTATGTTGATGATTCATGTGGTATTTTGCGTAGGTTTTGGTAGTGATGAGTTCAAGGTTGAGGTTCGACATGGCGTTTTTTTTTGTTGAGCATGGCTAGTTGAGAAGCTATGTGCATGGGAAGGTTTCCTGGTTTGATTACTGTAAGGTAGACGCATGGTCTCCTTTGTGGTTCGACAAAAAGAAAGTGATTGAAAAGAGTAAGAATATAGGATATTTATGGCAAAAGGAGGGGATAGAAGAAGGGGAAGAAAAAAAGGAAAAATGAGGAAAAAAAAGAGCAAATCCGTTGGAAATGGCCACCACGGACAGGTGGAAATAACTCTGATGAGGTGGACAACCGTTGCCTGACTAATCTAAGCCCTCTTTAGGGTAGTCGAAGCTTGCCTGACTAATCTAAGCCCTCTTTAGGGTAGTCGAAGCTTTTCTAAAATCTGCTAGTATGAGAAACTCACTTGCTAGTCTGAAAAGCTACTGGTCCGAGAATCTATTTGCCTAATAAATTAGTCTGTTTGGCAACCTAGTTTTTGGATAGCTGACTGCTGAGCTGAGGAGTGAAAGGTCTAAAATATCCTCCACTGTATGTATAAAAAGTTTTGGTAAAAATAATAGGTATTCATTTGAATATCCTTGATACAACATGGGTCCGCCCCTGCTCGCCGAGCTTTTGACTCTAGGTAAAATGAGCTTTTCGGACTTGCTTGCCTGTGGGAAAAGCAGGTATGTTTGGAGGAGTTTGTAGGTTTTTCAACTGGTCGGAGTAGCAGAAGCTGCAAGAAGCTACCCAAACAAAGATCAGCGTATTCTACTAACACTAAAAGTCTAAGCATCGCCTAATCAATACTTTCATGTCGTGACACTACTAGAAGCCTTTATAGACTCGTCGCAGCCTCGTAGGAATAAGATCGACCTAAACAAGCACTTGTGACACAGACGTCCGTATTTGGAATCCAATCTCCGGAAGCATAATTCTGCAAATCAGTGATGGGTGGATGCATCATGCATGCACGGCAATATGGTATGTTCCTCCGGTATATTTGCGACAATCCGATGCAGAGAACCCAGAAGGCCAGAAGCCCAGCCCATACGCGGGCGACATGACCGAAGCGCTGAAATTTCTTCGCCGCAACACAGGCGTCGCACGGCTAGCTCGCGAGACATGGATGCCTCCGCTGACCTGGTCACTAGGCGAAATCTATTTATCGCACGTGCGGTTGTGAGGAAACATTGTACAAGGAAGTGCTGCTCGCCGTCGTCTTCCTCGCGTGCCGCCATTGCCCAATGCCATCGACTTTATAGTTCGGAGTAGTTTGGGTTGCTAGTCGGGGCTCTTCTAGTGGGTCTCTGATCTTTGAGCGGCTTTAGGCAGCGGCGGCAGACCGACGGTGGTGGCAGGTTGCGGGTGGGGTGGTGGAGAGACGCCGCGGGTCTCGGGCTGTGGCGGATAACCAGTGGCCAGTGGGTGGAGGAGGAGGCGGGGGTGTCGTTGTAAACACCGGAGGGCGCTGTAGGTAACAGCCCCCAGGTCACAACGGCTCACCAAACCAATATAATGCAAACCCCCCGGCCGAAACGCACGCACCAGCTAGGGAATCGATTCCGCCGATCTCCATCATATCCTCACGTAACGGCTGCCGGCCACTTCAGCTTTCTCTCATCCGCGCGCCGCCGACCGGCCGGCCGTTGCTTGTCGGCGGCTGCTGCCCTGCTGCTCGCGCACGCGCCCAACCGCCGGCCGGCCATTAGTGCCAGTGATCGATGAGCCCGGCCGGCCTCCTCACGCGGCCGGCCGGTTCGCTGGCTGCCGCGACCTCCGCCGTCTGGGTACGTACGGATCGGATCAATGCAAGCAGCTGGCTAGGTTCAGAGTACACACGAAAGCTAGCAAGCGAGCGGTCGACGAGCCTCGCGCGCGTGCGCATCTCGTGGTCGCGGGCTAATGCGTGTGCGCACGCGCCAATGCATGGTTGGTAAGAACAGATCGACGAACTGTGCACACATGAATTACGGGACTTCAGGCAAACCATTACCGACAAGTGGTTGGTGATCGGGGATTTCAACCTTATTCTGAGAGCACAGGACAAGAGTAATTCAAATGTCAATACTCGTCTGATGGGGGTTTTCAGGAATTGGGTTAATGACCTTGAGCTAAAAGAATTGAGCCTGAATGGAAGAAGATTTACATGGTCAAATGACAGGACACAGACAAGGATCGACAGGGCATTCTGCACGACTGATTGGGACCTGATGCTTCCGGGCTGTAATCTACAGGCGCTGTCCTCTTCGGTTTCTGATCATTCACCCCTCCTCCTGCTGGGACAAACAGAGGTTACTACTTATTGTGGGTTCCGATTTGAGGTTTTCTGGCCCAAAGTACATGGATATGGTGAGGTGGTTCAGTCTGCGTGGAATAATAATCTTGCTCTTACAAACCCCTATCTCCGGTTACACACTAAGCTGCAAAGAACAGCCAAAGCGCTCAGAAAATGGTCCAGGTCGAGGATTGGCAATGTCAAACTTCTACTCTGTGCGGCTAAGTTACTTGTTGGAGTACTGGATGTGGTACAAGAGTTTAGGCAGTTGTCGATGCAGGAATTACTGTTGAAAAGAGACCTGAAAGGAAGAATTATGGGACTCTCAGCGGTTGAGAAATTCAGGGCCAAGCAACAGCCACGCCTGACGGCGATCAAGGCAGAAAATGCCAATTCCAAGTTATTCTTTCTGAGAATTAATGGACGCAAACGGAAAAACTTCATCCAGAAGATACACACTGCCACAGAAACTGTGTATGATCACAGAGGCAAAGAAGAGCTTATTCACCGTCACTTCAGCAACTTATTCGGCACCCCGGCGCAGCGACGGTTCACATTGGATTGGGAAGCAATTGGCCTGCATCCCCTTGACCTACGGGCTCTGGAGGAAGATTTCACCAAAGAAGAAGTACAGGCTGTGATTCATGACTTGGCAGTTGACAAAGCACCGGCGCCCGATGGCTTTATCGGGGCGTTCTTCAAAGCAAGTTGGCAGGTGATCAAGTCTGACCTCATGGCAGCAATAAACCACTTCTGTTCCCAGCAGCTGCAGCATTTCAAACACCTCAACTCGGCACACATGGTTCTAATCCCCAAGAAGATGGAAGCCAACTTTTTGGCTGACTTCAGGCCCATCAGTCTTACACACAGCATCGCCAAATTGGTGTCCAAGCTCCTTGCAAATTGGCTGGCGCCTTATCTGAATCAGCTGGTTTCCAGAGCTCAGAGCGCCTTCATCAAAAGGCGAAGTATTCATGACAATTTCCTGTACACTCAAAACCTAGTGAGGGACCGAAGCCGGCAACCAGAGGGGGGTGAATGGGAGCCGATCAAATTTTTTTCCAAAATTTAAACCGTCGGCCTATATCCCAAAAATCACTCAAGCCCTCAAGCATTCTGACCAAAGTTTGGAGTAGCTATGGAAAAACTAAACCAACACAAAAGGCATCGAACGTGCGAGCGAAACCACGAAGCAAATCGGAAGCGAGTCGGGAAAACAACAGATCTCTATCTGCCTGGACCGGTCTGACCGATGCAACAGACCGGTCTGACTGGTCGGGGCCTAAACATGGCTAGACCGGTCTGACCGGTCTTGCTGTCCGGTCTGACCGGTCGGCACCCAGAAAAACTCGTGAACAAGTCTTCAAACCACGAATCTCGAGCAAATCACGTCCAAATCTGATGAAACTTGGAGGAAAGCTTCGTACCTACCCCGTGAACATATCCACAAGGGATCTCACCCTAAAGATCTTCATAGCAAGAGAATTTCGGGATGAGATCAAAAGGGGTGGGGTTTTCTCAAGACCTCAAGAAATCTAAATTCGAAAGAGCTCGTGATTCCAAAGGGTTTGGGATAGAACTAGAAGCACGGGAATTACAACAAAGAGCTCGTAGAATCCTCGCAATCTTGTGCACCAAAAACGAAATCAAAATCCATCACACAAGGGCACAAAAACGAGGGGATTGGATTGATTCAAAAAGCCCAGAGGGCACGAGGAGGATAGGGCCTCCTTTCCCAATCAAATCCAACACAAAATCTCACAAATCCATGAACTAATTCAATTCTAAAGAGAAGAACGGGGGGAGAGACACAGGGGTGGCGGCCTGGGAGAAAGATCAATTCATGGACGAGTTACAAAAGCCACACCAACCTAATATAAGTGAAGGGGTATTTATACCCGTGGAGACCGGTCAGACCGGTTCCATGGACCGGTCAGACCGGTCGGTTAGAACGGTCAGACCGGTGCCAGGGACCGATCAGACCGGTGCCAGGGACCGGTCAGACCAGTTGGTCTGCAGTATCCCCCTGTACACGATCCCATCTGACGGCGGAGGTTATTTCTTCGAAACGAAGTCTTCTCCACGATGCCGCCATCTTGATGAAGATCTGGTCCGCGGTTTTGGAGGGTCCGCGAAACCCGGGTAGGTGGCCGGTTTTGAGAAAACCGCCAAAACCTCCCGCGCGGGAAGATTTCCGCCTCCACGCCGTGGCCCTAGATGTCGTTCCCGCCTCGGCCTTCTGACGGCCCTAGACGCCGCCCGACGCCCGTCACCTCCTCGCCCGCAGCGAGGCCCTAGACGCCGTCGACGCCCGTCGCCTCCGCCAGTCCCGAGACCGACGCCCGTGCCTCCACGACTTGGCGTCTTCAACCGCCGTCCGCCACCTTGGTTTTGTGGCGTAAACCAAGAAACCCGCCTTCAGTCGCCGCTTGCGCCCTCGATTCAGGAGTGGACGCCACAGCTGCCGCCCGGCCTGAGCTCCTCCACGGCAGCTCTCCGTCGACCCTCGACGCCCGTGTACCTGCAATCCAAAGACCAAGCGCACGATTACACCGCACGGTTGACAATTCACTCATCACAGGCAGGATAGAGTATTCTTGTTCCTCACCAAGTCAAAGAACTAAACCGTGCAAAGATTCCAGCTTTGTTTCTCGAGTTGGACATAGCAAAAGCATTTGACAGCGTCCGGGGGGACTACCTACATGAGGTTTTAACTGCAATGGGTTTTGGCAGAAGATGGTGTAGCTGGATTTCTATCCTTTTGTCCTCATGTTCAATAGCGGTTTTTCTTAATCGATCAAGGGGAAGGTGGTTCAAACACTTCACTGGATTAAGGCAGGGTGACCCATTATCACCGATGCTGTTCATTCTGTCCATGGAACCGCTACAACTACTTATTCAGAAGGCGGTGGCTGATGGAGACCTTCAGACAATCACCCCCAGGGCAGCAAGATTTCGCCTGAGCTTGTATGCCGATGACGCAGCGATCTTCCTGAAACCAGTGACCGAAGAAGTGAACAAAGTGCATCAAATTCTGTCAACCTTTGGGGTTGTGTCCAGGGCCGTACCGGCAAATTCAGGGGCCCCGTGCGAAACAATGGACTGGGCCCTGGTGACCTAGTGAAGGATCATGAATACCAAGCGATACCAGTCGGCAAGCGTGATATGCTGTGTAAAAGCACAAATGTTACAAGTCACACGAGCGCGATGTGCTGTGTGAAAGCACAAATGTTAGAAGTCACACGTGTGACTAATAGTTAAATCATCACATAAGGCCCAATAACTATTTTTTGTTCCGGAAATTTTTTTTGTTGCTGGAACAATTGTTATTGTTTGGGCAACAAAATTTTTTTTCCGAAAAAAAGTTTGATCTAGCAACAAAGCATTGAGGGGTCTGGTTTATTAGGCCGATTTTATCTCCAAAACACGAAATCTTGAAGAGGTTGGGGGTGCTGTGACAGGTACACTTGAGATCACACACGTGACCCCCAAATAGCACCCATGTAAAAAAAGTAGCAAGTGATACGCCTACGACGATTTATCTTTTAGGAGCAATTTGGGCCATGTTTTGCCATAAATTGGATCAAACAATCAACTAAATTAAAGTGTTTGCATGACTATATCTAATATATACCTAATATTTTGGGAGCCCTTCGAATTCGGGGGCCCTGTGCGGTCGCACGGCCTGCACGTGCCCAGATACGGGCCTGGCTGTGTCTGGTCTGCTAGTGAACACATCTAAGAGTGCTGCATATCCAATCTGTTGTGACAGTGTCGACCTCAATCAAGTCATGGATCAGTTCAGGTACCCTATCAAATCCTTCCCATGCACTTATCTCGGCCTGCCTCTGCACACCAGGCAACTGCGTAGAGTGGAATTCCAACCTCTAATTGACAAGGTTGCTGCTAGGCTGACTACATGGAAGATTAAGTTTCTAAATCGTGCTGGCCGTCTCACTTTGGTTAACTCGGTGCTCTAATCGATCCCAACTTACTTCCTCATGGTGTTCAAGCTGCAAAAATGGGTGATCAAACAAATTGATAAGCTCAGAAGGAGCTTCTTGTGGAGGGGAACTGCAGAGACTAATGGGGGCCATTGCTTAGTGCAATGGAAACGGGTTAAACGGCCAAAGAAAATGGGTGGCCTTGGAGTTTCAGATTTGGAGATATTCAGTACTGCACTCAGGCTTCGGTGGTTGTGGTATGAGTGGACAGAGCCCGACAGGCCATGGATTGGTGGGCAACTCCCAGTAACTCAAACGGACAGAATGTTGTTTCGGGCCTGCACCACAGTCCAAATTGGCAATGGCACTCGAGCTAAATTCTGGGATTCAAGCTGGCTACAGAATAAGGCGCCAAGGGACATTGCTCCATCACTGTACAAGCTGGCTTGGCGCAAGAACTTGTCTGTCAAAGAGCAATTGGTGAACCAGAACTGGACAAGAGGCCTTTGGCGTATGCAATCGGTTGAGGAGATGGCAGAGTTCGCTAGGCTATGGGACTTGATACAAGATGTGCACCTAAACAAAGCTGAAGACACAATCACATGGAAGTTTACCCCAGATGGTTAGTATTCTGCAAAGTCGGCATATGAGGTGCAATTCAGAGGATCTTACTGTGACTTCCATCAGAAGCGGGTCTGAACAGCGCATGCGGAGCCCAAGCACAAATTCTTCACCTGGTTGTTGATCCAGGAAAAAATTCTAACAGCCGATGTCATGCAGGCGCGCCATTGGCCTTGTGACCCGGTGTGCACCCTTTGCCGGCAGTCCCCAGAAACTGCAATCCATCCGTGCTTACACTGCCCTTATGTGCAGAGGGTATGGGATCTTGTGCAAGTATGGACTAACAATCTGATCATGAGGCCAGAGACGTCATTCAGCATTGAGGACTGGTGGTCACAGGAGATGCATCTGCCGACAAAGGAGCGGCGACGAACTTGGGCAGCAGTCAATATGTATACAATCTGGAATTTGTGGAAGGAACGCATTGTGGAACTTGGGCGATAAGAAACAAAACTAAAAAAAGGATTTAGAAGAAAATTAGAAAAGACTACCACGAATTTAACTTGGTTCAGAATCATGAAGGCAATGGTTGTTGCAGGATAGATGGAGCCTGCGCCCGGCCGCCCCTACAAATAGATTCCATTTTTAGGGTGGACGAGGAGGTGAGCCGCCCCTAAAAATAAACTTTATAAGGGCGGTTCACCCCCACCCGCCCCTGAAAATGAGCGTCATTCTCAAGGGTGGCTGAGGGGATGAACCGTCCCTGTAAATATGATTTTTAGGGTGGCTCATCCCACTATCCATTTTTAAAAATAACTATAAAAATATAGGCACTTCTTCCTCCTCCCGACCCCCTCCCCTAGTTTGCTTGGGCGAGGAGCTCCCCCCAAGATAAAAAAAGCAAAAAGTGGGTGGAAATTTTCAACTTGATTTCCTTGGAGTCGGGGCTCTAGGAGGTAAGTTGATGCTAATAATTCTTTATTATTTCTAATGTGTTTTTCTTTTTTCTATAATGAAATTTGATTTATCCATTATATACGCTTCAATTTGATTTTTGATATTTTTATTATGTTATAATACAACAATATGCTTATGGTAAAAGTTTAAATTTTTTTAAGTATTTTTCTATTTTTATGAATTAAACGAACTTTAGGAAAAAAATTTGGAAAATTATTCTGCAAATTAGCAAAACACTTCAAATAACATGAAATTTTTACCATAAGCATATATTGACTGGTACAACTAGGAAAAATACGGAAAATATAATTCAATACGCTTAGTGCTTAAGATTGTGGAAAACACAAATTTAGCCTTGAATTGTATGAGATAGTGAGTGAATTAGATACACATTGTGGTTTCAACACTTTTATTCCTTATATACAGTTCTATTTGATTTTGATATTTTTATGTTCTACATACCACAATATGATTATGGTAAAAATTTCACTTTTTTTTGAAGTGTTTTGCTACTTTTATGAATTAAATGAACTTTCGGGAAAGATTGGAAAATTATTTGTAGGGGTGGGTGGGGTGTCACCCGCCCCTACAAATCCAGTTTCAGGGGCGGGTAAGGTCCCTACCCGCCCCAACAAATGTTTATCAATTTTTTTTCTAAAAATTTGTTTAATTCAAATAAAATAGCAAAACACTTGAAAAAATATAAATTTTTTACCATAAGCATATATTGACCTATAGAAATAAGAAAAAATACGAAGACCATAATTTGACACGTTTAGTGTTGAAGATTATGGAAAACACAAAATTAACCTTGAGTTGTATGAGATAGTGAGTGACTTAGATACACATTGTGGTTTCAACACTTTTATTCCTTATATACACTTCAATTTAATTTTGATATTTTCTTATATTCTACGTACCATAATATGCTTATGGTAAAAATTTCACAATTTTTAAAGTATTCTGCTATTTTATATGAATTGAATGAATTTTGAGAAAAAAATAAAAAAAATATTTATAGGGGTGGGTGGAGGCATCATCTGCCCCTACAAGTCGTCATTCTATATATAGGTGGGGCAGGATATAGAATTTTTTGAGCTCCAACGTGCATAGAAGACGCCGAGAGGCTGCCAAAAATTTTTTAGCTCCCCTTGTCGCTCGCAGCCGGCCTCCTCGCCGCCTCCAGCCGCTACAGAGCTCCTCCCCGCCCCGCGCCCGCATGCCGCCGCCACCACCACCTCCTCCTCCCCCGCTGCCGCCACCACCACCACCACCACCACCACCACCACCTCCTCCTCCTCCTCTTTCCCACCGCCGCCGCCACCACCTCCTCCTCCTCCTCCACACCGCCGGCCGCCGCCGCCTCCTCCTCCTCCTCTCCCCCGTTGCCACCTTCTCCTCCCCACAGTCATGTGCCTCCGCCACCACCTCCTCCTTCTCCTCCCCACCGCCGGCCGCCGCCGCCGCCTCCTCCTCCTCCTCTCCCCCGCCGCCGCCTTCTCCTCCCCCACAGTCGTGTGCCTCCGCCACCACCTTCTCTTCCTTCCCGTTACTGCGCCCCTCCTATTCCTCTACACCGGATCTGCGGGCCACTTCCGCGCCTGCGCCTGCGCCCGCACCCGCACCCACCTCCTCTTCCTCCTTCGCGCTGGATCTGCAGGCTGCCTCCGCGCCTGCGGCCTGTGCCCGCACCCGCCTCCACCTCGGCCGAGCCCGCACGCCCAGGTTTGAGTCTTAATTAGTATTGAATATTAGAAAAATTGTAAGAGTGCAAACTAAAATTTCAAAATAAGTAAACTTTAATTAGTTAGTAAATTTGTCTTCAAACAATGAACTTGTAAATTAGTATATTCCTGATTTGTTTTCTTTTTTCCATTCCAATGCAAACACACACACACCTAAGTGTTCATGAATTGCATATGTTTGATTATTTCTATGAATTATCTTTGACAAGTATATGTTACTTGGCGACGATTGTCATGGTCGCGATGGCCGTCGTGGTGGTGGCCATGGATGCATGTTCAAGGTAGCGGAGCCTCAATATCCAGGACTACACTTCTTTGAAGCCATTGCCTTGCCATTGTGCAATCACACGCGTGGATCAATTCCCAATGCTGTAATATTCATTTCTTTGTTTAATATATTTTTACTAAACATGAAGATTTTTTAAAATTACCCACATACAATGCAATATCAACCTTATTGGATGGCTCAAAGATGTTGTCGAAGGTTTGGATGGTACTACTCCTATGGTGCAAATTGAGGTTGTTTCTGAACCTGGTTTCAAAAAAGTAGATAATTCTTTTCAAGTACCTGTTCAACACATAGATTTCAGCTCAGATGGCACCAGAAGAGGCCACCCTGATGGATTCAATTGCCGCAACGAGTGGAGTAGCATCAATTTGGGTAACTTATGTGAGGCTAGCTGTGGAGGCCTGCCTACGGCAGCTTAAGGATCATGGTTATTTCGTGCTCGACTTTTTATATTTTCGAATTAAGCAGCTCGAGGTGGAGAATACAATGTTATTCTGACTACTGAGAGGGATTGCCAGCTTAATCAACAAAACAGAGTATGAGATCTTCTATAATCTAATTATGTTACATCTTTCAACCTTCATAACGTTATTATCACCTTTCAGGATGGTCTCATCTATGATACTAGTACCATTGTGGCAGTGAGCTTTTGGGCTATTTTGGATCAAGTCGTGGAAAAGTTGGATTTAACCTACATAGGTGGAGAGCTATCCTTCACCAGAAGTTTGAAGTTCCAAGCAAAACTCACCTTCTACCGGGCAAATCAGCTCAACACTCCATTGTTCGATATTTCCAGTTTTGAATGTGAGTTTCATTGGGAAGCAGAGAAGAGTGCACTCGTCCGTGCTCTATCTTATTTTGATGAAGTTCTTGGTTGGACGATTGGAGACCTTAACTATCTTCTATATCTACAGAACAGGGAGAAGTAGTATGAAATTTGTAATATACATGGATGTACCCTACCCTTTTCTTATGGATTCGAACATCTTGTACGAACTTAAGGATTGATTGATGTAAGAACTTAAGACCTAGAGTATTGATGTCCAAAAGTAGTTATATAATTTGATTGAATATAGATTGTCATTTGGTTGGATCCGAATTGCTTAATTGAGAACCCTATTTTTAAAATTTGGCATGAAAATGGTACAATTTTTTTTGGCGGGAAAGACATTACAGGTGCGGGCCACCCCCTCGCCCGCCCTGGAAATCAATTTTCGGGGGTGGGTGACCCCCCCGCCCCTCGAAATCTATTTTTAGCAGCAAAAAGTAGGGGTGTGTGCGCCATCCGTCTCTAAAAATATCATTTTATTTGCCCCTACAAATGGTTTTTTAGTAGTGACACAGCAAATCTGGTCAGATTCAGTAGTACTACTAAGCTTTAGAACCTATTGATAACATCAACCGGTACTAATCTAGCTAGCCTTGCCTTTCATCCACCCCAAATATACTGATATAGTTGGACATGGTACTAATACTATAACATTATAACATTTTGTTGTTAGACCAAATACCATTTTTCTAGTAGTGGCTCTCAGGCACATGTTGACAGCCAAAATTGGCATCGACCGGTCTGACCGGTCCATCCCTGCGGTCTGACCGGTAGGGCGCTGTAGCCTGCCCGGCAGGAGACCGACCGGTCTGACCGGTGGGTCTGACCGGTCTGACCGGTGGGTCTGACCGGTCCAAGCAGAGTCCGAGTACAACTAGATATTTTCATAGATTTAGATCTTGTAATAGGATTTCTTGCGGGACAAGTCCACCCACCCTATAAATATAAAGGGTCACGGCCGATTGAGACATCCAATCGATCAAAACACATCAATACATTACTTTTATTTATGTTTATTGCCTTTACTTTTGTCTCTAAACCCTAGCTCCTTCCAACCTTCGTCTGCTATTCTTCCTTCGTCTCCGCGATGTCTAAAAGCGTTCTAGGTGGCTTGCCGATCCTAGAACAACCCTACGCGCACTTGCCCTGACGGGGTCCCTCCCGGGCGGACGTTCGTCGGATTTCGCCGTTCTGCACCGGAGAACCGGTCTGACCGGTTACCCCGACCGGTCTGACCGGCCTGAGCATCGGTGCTGCAATTGTGCCGTCGCTCACCGCGCGATCAAGCGCACTCATGTGTTGGCCCTAGATTGGCGCCAACATATTTTGGCGACTCCGCTGGGGAAGAAAGATCTTGGTTGTAAAACCGATCTAATCTACTCCATATACTACCATGGTGAAGCTGTCGGATCCCGGTGAGATCAATGTCAATAATATCAGCAGGCCGTCTGTTGATGAGTTGCCGCCCGAGGATCGTCAAGTTTATGAAGCCTTAATCAAGAAGTGCGAAGAGGAGAACATACGGCGCAAAGAAAAAGAACTTGAAGAAAAGCGTTGGTGGTTCTTGTCTCACTTTTCCAAGAATCGGAAGGGTATCTCAAAGGACAAGGAGGTGGTCATTCTTTCGGATGAAGATGAGCAAGCTAAATCAAGTGCTACTGTAAGTGCTACAACACCGCCTACTTTAGAGTAAATTACTCAATTGGTGGTTAATTGTCAAGAAAAGATTCTTGCTACTGTTCAAAATATGATTGATAAATCATTAGGCAAGCAACCTTTGATTGATGATAGTGGTACTCCTAGACCTAATATTGATGGCACTTTTTATCATAATACTATGCGTCCCGAATCATCGGCGATATCTGCACCACAGTACGGCATGCCGATGAATTTTTATGATGGTCAAAAACCACTAGAGCAGTATAATGTGAATGGAACGGTCAGACCGGTTGCACAAACCGGTCAGACCGGTCTCGGTGGACCGGTTCCAACTGGTCAGACCGATTTCCCGACCGGTCAGACCGGTCTTGGTGCTCTAGTGGCGTATCAGTCGTCTCCTGAACCTATTATTAGTATGCCTCCTGTTCAGGCTGATTTTAGCCGAACAAATGGGTTTACTGGTTATGGTGTTTCTCTATGCGCCACTATGACTTATAATCCGTATACTATGCCTCACCAAAGTTCGGGCTATTCATATGGTGCAACGCCAAACCATGGTTATTCGCAGCAAACACCATATACACAGCCAAATCATGCGCCGCAAATGCCGAATAGTTCTAGCGCCAATGTTCAGAGGCCAAATAATTCTTATTTTAATCAAATACTTGAGAAACATAAGAAAGATTTGGCTGTTATGTTTAAAGAGTCTTTCGGCATAGAACTTAAGGATAAAACTCTCGTTTGTCAAAAACCATATCCTGAAAGTTTTGATTCCATACTATATCCTCAGAATTTCAAGGTGCCTGAATTTATTAAATTCACTGGGGAGGATAGTAGGACTACATGGGAGCATGTTAGTCAGTTTAATGCACAAATGGGAATTTATGGGAGTCTTGATCATTTGAAAATTTGAATGTTCCCTTTGTCTTTATCTGGCACTGCTTTTTCATGGTTTTCGGCATTAGCTCCTAATTCTATCCAAACATGGTCTCAATTAGAGCGTAAATTTCATGAGCATTTTTTCAATGGTGATAATGAATTGAGGCTATGTCATTTAACATCGGTTAAGCAAAAACATGATGAATCTGTTGCTGAATTTGTTAGAAGATTTAGAGATACAAAAAACCGATGTTATAGTTTAGTTATTTCTGAAAAGGATCTTGCCGAATTAGCTCTTAATGGTTTGAGATCTCATATTAAAGAAAAATTAGAAGGATATGAGTTTCTAACCGTTAATCAAGTGTTGCAAAGGGCTTTGGCTCAAGAAAGCCGAAGTAAAGATGCAAAATTTAAACCCGATCATCTTAGTATGCATATGCTACAAGGAGAATCTTCAGACGATGAGGGTAATGAAGTATATGTTGCTGAATTTGTATGGTCATCTAGTGATAAGCCCAGCACTCGTACTTCTTTAAAGCAGATTTCTAAAAATCGGCAAGATGAGATTAAATTCACTTTTGATGTGACAAAGTGTGATAAAATTTTTGATGAATTGGCAAAGCTTGGGAAGATTAAGTTCTCTCACACTATTCCATCAACGGAGGAACTGAAGCGGCGTGCAATTGTAAGTTACACAATACTTTTTCTCATGCCACTAATGATTGCAATGTTCTTCGTAGACAAATAGAATCGGATATAAATGAAGGACGATTGGTTGTTCCTGCGATGCAAAGTGATCAAAATCCTTTTCCCGTTCATACACTTGAGTTGTCAAATCCAAAAGTATTGATTCGGCCGCATCAAGCCGAATCGACTAAAGGGAAAAATATGGTGGTTGGTGAGGAAAGGCATGAAAAAAAGGTCCTACAGAGCAAGACTCCTCGAGTTGCAACAGAGGCTTCAACACTCGAGGGGAAGGACAAGGAAAAAGGGCCCGATAGCGAGTCGACCGGTCTGACTGGTTCAAAGGCGGTCTGACCGGTCTGACCAGTTTTAGAACCGGTCTGACCAGTACGCCCATTAAGTCTGGGAATTCCTCCAAAAGCAAGACAAGGCCGAGTTTCAAGGAACTCTTGGCCAAATATGAGAAGGAGGGAACTGCTCAGAAGAGGCAATCAAGTAAAGTCAAAGATATGAAGTCCTCAACAAAACATCAGGAGCAACCGGATTCTCATCCAAGACAAGTTGATACGCTATCCAATGAACCGGTTACTCCGTGGTATGGCTGGTTTCCATACTCTTATTTGCCTATGGATTATAGTAGGATTTATATGCAATCATATTATATTCAATATCATCCTATGTATCCAAATTATGCTTTACCACAAAGACCGGTTGTTTCTAGCAACGATCTGGTCAAACAGGATATTGATTGCAGCAAAGCGGATGAGAAAGGCTCAAACGAGACTCAAAATATTTACAGCCGAAGTGGTGTCCTTCAGGCTTGTCTCATACCCAGAAGAGAAGGTTCCAGCGTATGCGCAAGAAGGAGATAATGGAGCAACAAGTAGAAGTCAAGCCAAAGACATCAACAATCATGAAGAAGGTATGGCGGCCGAAACAAGTTGCTTCAACATCAACTTAAGCAAGATACGGCCGATAATTATTTATCGCCCTTAGCACAAAGAATGGCTGATGTGATGTTAATCATCGTCCTTAGATAATTTTGGTTCAGAAGAATGTTTTTTGGCAAGCAAGCTTTACCAGGGGGCATATGTTGACAGCCAAAATTGGCATCGACCGGTCTGACCGGTCTGTCCAAGCGGTCTGACCGGTAGGGCGCTGTAGCCTGCCCGGCAGGAGACCGACCGGTCTGACTGGTTTGACCGGTCCAAGTAGAGTCCGAGTACAACTAGAGATTTTCATAGATTTAGATCTTGTAATAGGATTTTTTGCTAGACAAGTCCACCCACCCTATAAATATAAAGGGTCACGGCCGATTGAGACATCCAATCGATCAAAACACATCAATACATTACTTTTCTTTATGTTTATTGTCTTTACTTTTGTCTCTAAACCCTAGCTCCTTCCAATCTTCGTCTGTTGTTCTTCCTTCGTCTCTGCGACGTCTGAAGGCGTTTTAGGTGGCCTACCGATCCTAGAACAACCCTACGCATGCTTGCCCTGACGGGGTCCCTCCCGAGCGAGCGTTCGTCGGATTTCGCCGTTCTGCACCGGAGAACCGGTCTGACCGGTTACCCAGACCGGTCTGAGCATCGGCGCTGTAATTGTGCCGTCGCTCACCGCGCGATCAAGCGTACTCGTGTGTTGGCCCTAGATTGGCGCCAACAGCACAGTACCACTACTAGCTGCTCGCATTGGTTGCATGCATGCTCAGACCAATGCCACGCATGCGAATAGGCGATTCATTTCCACTGTCGAGCACTATATATATGGAGGCTGGACGATTTTCCTCTTGAAAGTTGAGATAGAGGGGAGTGGTGAAAAATCCAGAAACTTTTTGTATCCGATACTACTTGGTGTTGCAGGCATAGAGAATATTATATCAAACCCTCTGAAGTCAATATCCAAAGTCGTAAGTATGTACCGCCTTCTACAGGTAGCTATAGCTAGGATAATTTATTAGAATTTGGTCCATTTATGGACTATTAAGGAGAATTCCAAAGCACACGCGCGGTAAGGAGCAACCGAGGCCTCCTCAAACCCACGGAGTGATTTCCGCCTCGCTCGAGGGTAGCGATTTACGCTCGAGCGGCTCGAGCCGAGGCCTCCAGCAGCGAGCTCCATCTCCGCCTCGCTCGAGGGTAGCGACTTACCCTCGAGCAGCTCGAGCCGAGGCCTCCAGCATCGCGCTTAATCTCTGCCTCGCTCGAGGGTAACCCTCGAGCGGCTCGAGACCTCCTCGGCCGAGACGTGTCTCTCACATATGAACCGTTGTGCACTGATTAGGTGCTAATCAATGTCCGGTTAATGCTATAATTCCTAGTAAATTGTCGTGATCATTCTAAATGTGTTTTAATGTCATTTATGGGCGTAATCAAAGTGATAACGGTTTTTTGAGGGCAGCCTCGCCTATATGAGTGGACTGGAAACATTCAGTTGATGGACACTCAATTTTCCCTACCATTTTCACTTCCTGCTATGCTGTGTCGTCGAGCTGCTAGATCTCGCCGGCCCTTCCCTTGGCGTGCACTAAGGAGAAGGGTGAGCGGTATCTCCGAACCCTTGCTGTCGCGAAGCCTGCACGAGGGACGGCAATATGTTTTCTGGGCAGCGCAACTGCGTGACCACTCGAGCCTGTTCAACTATGTTCTGCGCGGCTACAATCTGCACTGCATCATTTCTTCACGAGGATGGAGCGCTGATCGGTAAGAGTAATTGAATTTAACATGAGTATGTGTCGGTTTATTTTGGTCAATCAGTTTACAAGTATACTTGAGATAGCAGTAACATTGTTTTTACTTTATTGCCTCAAATTGAAATCTGGTATCTTTAAACGCATATTTTCAACAATCCAGAAACTTTATTTATGCGTTTATTGTAATTCAGCAATGGCTGGTCCTTCGGATGCAATGAAACCTGAGAGGTTTGCCGGTGGTAACTTCCGGAGATGGCAGACTAGAGTCAAATTTTGGCTCATGTCCATGGAACTGTGGTGGGTGATCCATCCAGTGATGCCATTCACGGTTGAGCAGACCGCGGCGTTTGCGGGTGATAGTAATAAGGTGCTTGAATGTGTCTTATCCCTTTTGTCAGATCAGTTGTATGATCTGTACATGGATTACACCAACCCCACAAAGTTGTGGGATGCACTTGAGCGCAAATATGCAGTCTCAGAAGGTGGTCGCTTAATTTATACCTGTGAGCAGTTCTATGACTTCAGCGTTGATGCTGCAAAGTCGATAGTTGAATAGGCACATAAGATGCTGCTACTGGTTGGGGAGATTGCAAGTTTGGGTTGTCCTTTGCCGGATAGGTTTGTGGCAGCGGGCATTATTGCCAAACTCCCTGCTTCTTGGAGGGATTTTGCCACAACCTTGAAACACAAACGAGAGGATATCTCCACCGAGAATTTGATTATAGCTCTCGATGTGGAAGAGAAGGCAAGGGCAAAGGATGCTCCAGGAACATCCGCTCAAGGTGCAAGTGCAAACATCATAGTGAACAAACCCACCTACAAGGGTAAGGTAAAGGGTAAGATGAACTATGGTGGGAAGCCTAAGAAAACCATTAACTTCAAGAATAAACCTGAGAAGGAAGATAAAATCAGAGCATGTTTTGTGTGTGGCAAAGAAGGGCATCTTGCAAAGAATTGCTGCTACCGCAAGGACCGAGATGATGGCAAGCCTAACAAGAAGGTGAACGTCACCATAGGCAACAGCGATGAGGCCGATGGATCTCGGTATGGTAATTTTCTAGTTGTATTTTCGGCAATTCAATCTACAGATTGGTGGGTTGATACTGGTGCGAATATACATATATGCTCTGACATATCCTTGTTTACTTCTTACCAGGGAGAGCGGTCTTCCTCCGTCTTGATGGGAAACGGATCTGCTGTGCTTGTTTTTGGTGTTTGTACGGTCGAACTGAAGCTAAGTTCAAGGAAGATTGTCCACATGAAGAACGTGCAGCATGTTCCGTCAATAAACAGGAATCTCATTAGCGGATCCTTGTTATGTCGAGATGGTTTCATGTTAGTGTTTGAATCCAATAAAGTTGTAATTTCTAAATTTGGGAACTTTGTTGGTAAAGGCTATGAGAGCGGAGGCTATGGGAACTTCGTTGGTAAAGACTACTGTTGATCCAAATTTCCATTTGAATATTCATCCATGAATAAAATTTGTGAGTCCAATGTGTGACACTCTTGTTTCTGTCATATCAATTTTGACACCATTGCTAGAATGTTCAGATTAGAGTTAATTCCGAAATTGGAAGTAGTCAAAAGATCAAAATGCCAATCATGTGTGCAAGCAAAACAACCTCGAAAACCTTTCAAGGGTTTAGAGGAGAAGAGAGACTTGGCACGATTAGATCTTATTCATTCAGATCTATGCGAGATGAATGGATTGTTGACTAGAGGAGGCAAGAGATATTTCATGACCTTAATAGATGATGCAATACGTTCATGCTATGTTTACTTGCTGAAAACAAAAGATGAAGCATTTCGCTACTTTAAAATTTTTAAGGCTGAGGTTGAGAACCAAATTGAGAGAAAGATCAAGTGTTTACGTGATGATCGTGGAGGAGAATACATCTCCAATGAGTTCTCTCAATTCTGTGTTGAACATGGTATAATCTATGAGGTCGCACCACCATATTCACCTCAATCAAATGGGGTGGCTGAGAGGAAAAATCGGACACTTACAGACTTAGTAAATGCCATGTTAGAGAGTTCCGGTATGTCCTATGAATGGTGGGGGGGGAAGCTATTTTGACAGCAAACTTTGTCCTTAATCAAGTTGTGATAAAGAACAAAGATATCACTCCTTATGAGGGATGGAAAGGGCGAAGCCTAATGCAATTTTCTGCGCACATGGGGTTGTTTGGCGAAAGTCAATATACCAGCACCGAAAAAGAGAAAGCTTGGACCCAAGACGGTTGATTGTGTGTTTTTGGGTTACGCACAAAACAACACGACTTACAGATTTTTAGTTGTGAAATCAGTTTCTCCTGATGTGAGCGTATACACCATCATGGAGTCACGGGATGCTTCATTCTTTGAGAAAGTTTATCCCATGAGATCAGCAAGCAATAGTGAAACTCAGATTTACAATCAATCTGAAACAATTGCTCCACCTGAACCAAATAGTGAACCAGTTTCATCCGACGAAGATAATGATAAAGTTGATGATGCTCCACGCAAAAGTAAGAGACAAAAGGTTGCGAAATCCTTTGGTGATGACTTTATTGTTTATCTTGTGGATGACGTGCCAAAAACACTTCCAGGGGCTTATGCATCTCCTGATGCAGAGTATTGGAAAGAGCCAGTCCATAGCGAGATGGACTTCATTATGTCCAATGGGACTTGGGAGATCACTGATTGTCCAAGCGGGTGCAAACCAGTTGGATGCAAGTGGATCTTTAAAAAGAAAATAAAGCCTGATGGTACTATTGAAAAGTACAAGGCAAGGCTTGTGGCCAAGAGTTATACACAAAAGAAAGGAGAGGATTTCTTTGATACTTACTCTCTAGTAGCCCGGATTGCAACAATTAGAGTACTGCTTGCATTAGTAGCTTCCTATGGTTTACATGTCCATCAAATGGATGTAAAAACAGCTTTTTTATGGAGAGTTAGAGGAAGAAATATATATGGAGCAACCGGATGGCTTTGTTGTCCCTAGAGAGGAGAACAAAGTGTGCAGATTAATAAAATCCTTATATGGCCTAAAACAAGCACCTAAACAGTGGCACGATAAATTCGACACCACTTTAACATCTGCAGGATTCAACGTGAACGAGGCAGATAAGTGTGTGTACTACCGTTATGGTGGGGTGAAGGTGTTATATTGTGCTTGTATGTCGATGACATACTTATATTTGGGACCAGTACTGCTGTGATTGATGAGATCAAATCTTTCCTATCTCTGTGTTTTGATATGAAAGACTTAGGTCCAGCAGATGTAATTCTAAATATTAAATTGATAAAAAAAATGAGAATGAGATTACACTGAGTCAAGCCCATTATACGGAGAAGGTCCTTAAGTCGCTCCAACTCCCTATGACGCAAGTGTAAAACTTCGAAAATTCGAAGGACAGGGAAGAGATCAATTGAGATATTCTCAAATAATTGGATCCCTTATGTACTTGGCTGGTGCGACCAGACCAGACATCTCCTATGCTATGAGTAAACTGAGTCGGTTCACATCAAACCCAGGAGATGATCATTGGAAAGCACTCGGGCGAGTGTGTCGTTATCTGAGAGGTACTTCAGATTATGGAATTCACTACTCGGGATACCCACCTGTGTTAGATAGGTATAGTGATTCCAATTGGATCTCAGATGTGGACGAGATCAAAGCTACTAGTGGCTATGTATTCACTCAAGCGGGTGCTCCAGTTGCGTGGAGGTCCTACAAACAAACAGTCTTGAAAAAATCAACGGCTGAAGCAGAACTTATAGCACTGGAGACTGCCACTAGTGAGGCTGAATGGCTTAGAGAGCTGCTTATGGACTTGCCTTTGCTTGAGAAGCCGGTACCACCCATCCTAATGTATTGCGATAACCAATCAATGCTAGCTCAGGTTATGAATACAAAGGATAATTCCAAGTCCAACAAGCATATTAAGCGGAGGCTTAAAACTGTCAGAAAAATGAGAAACTCCAGAGTTATAGTTGTGAGCTATATGAAAACTGAAAATAATCTGGCAGACCCTTTCACAAAGGGATTATCACAGAATGTGATTTCTGTGACGTCTAAGGACATGGGTACGAGGCCCATTTGAGTATGTTACACCACAATGGTAATCTATCCTATGTGATCGGAGATCCCGTGAAGTAGATAATAGGGAAAACAAGTTGATGGTGTAACTCAAATAGTACATTAAAAATAATAAAAATGTACCCATGTCCAAATGACAACTATAGTACTCTTTACTGCTTGGAAGGATGGCATTAAACCTTAATGTTCCACATTGAAAAGATATTAGCCAGCAGGATATTCTTGAAGGGGAACACCTACGTGAGTCTAACTGTAGGTCGCAGTTCTTGAGACAGGGTGCTCTCATTGAAAACTCACTAAAAGATATGGGAGCAGACCATTAACGCTCTGGTTAGGCGAGGTTATTTTGGCAGCCTAGTATCAGTTGTGATTTCAGGTGAAGTCTGACCACGTATGACTGAGAATTCAAGGCCTAGTCCATTCTTCAGTTGTGGGAAAATGAATCTTGTTATTCTAGGTATTAGTTCAACCCGTACGGGACTCATACCGAAAGACTGGTATATTAACGATGATGCAGCATAGTGATCCTTTTGTCCTTCATTTCTTACTTTGGAATTGGTGGGGGTTGTTGGAATTTGGTGTATTTATGGACCATTCAGGAGAATTCCAAAGCACATGCGCGGTACGGAGCAACCGAGGCCTCCTCAAACCCGCGGAGCGATTTCCGCCTAGCTCGAGGGTAGCGACTTACCCTCGAGCGGCTCGAGTCGAGACCTCTAGCAGCGAACTCAATCTCCGCCTCGCTCGAGTGTAGCGACTTACCCTCGAGCGGCTCGAGCCGAGGCCTCTAGCAGCGCGCTTAATCTCCGCCTCGCTCGAGGGTAGCGACCTACCCTCGAGCGGCTCGAGACCTCCTCGGCCGAGACGTGTCTCTCACATATGAACCGTTGTGCACTGATTAGGTGCTAATCAATGCCCAGTTAATGCTATAATTCATAGTAAATTGTCATGATCATCCTGAATGTGTTTTAATGTCGTTTATGGGCGTAATCAAAGTGATAACGGCTATTTGAGGATAGCCGCGCCTATATGAGTGGACCGGAACATTCAGGTGACGGACACTCAATTTTCCCTACCATTTTCACTTCCTGTTGTGCTGTGTCGTCGAGCTGCTAGATCTCGCCGGCCCTTCCCTTGGCGTGCACTAAGGAGAAAGGTGAGCGGTATCTCCGAACCCTTGCCGTTGTGAAGCCTACACGAGGGACGGCAATAAGGTTTCTGAGCAGTGCAACTGCGCGACCACTCGAGCCTGTTCGACTACGTTCTGTGCTGCTACAATCTGCACTGCATCGTCTCTTCACAAGGACAGAGCGCTGATTGGTAAGAGTAATCGAATTTAACATGAGGATGTGTCGGTTCGTTTTGCTCAATCAGTTTACAATTATGCTTGAGATAGCAGTAGCATTGTTTTTATTTTATTGCCTCAAATTGAAATCTGGTATCTTTAAACGCATATTTCCAACATAATTAGACCCCTGCAATTATTCTAACCCCGATGTAAACTGAAGTACGATCCTCATGAAATTTGATATGATGATCCTCATGAAAATTGCTGTGATGATTCCCTATCTGTAGTGACCGCATGGTCAGGTCAGTCAGACTTCTGGGTCAGATCATCAGTTTGCTTGGCGGGTCCAAAAGATGATTTTGGGTCTGATCTTTTCTCCACAATCACTCTACAACAGTACTGGTCTGATCTTCTTCACTGCTTTCTATATATACATGCATGCATGTAAATAGAAAGCAGTGAAGCATTGCTACCCGCGTTTGCCGTGTTTGCCACGCGATCATCAGGCCAAGTAGTTGATGTGGCATGCATGTAGTAGTCTATCTTTTATTTAATTTGGTTTTCCCCACATTCTAATACCTTGCATGCATGCATTTTGTTGATGTAAAATAAGCAATGACGATGACCCACTGTTATCATATTGGTTCCTCTTTTAACTTATATTAGCTCCCCACCCCCACTTCTGCTATTCAGTCGACAACCTCATGAGACTGATGTTGCATTATTGTCCATCACGATCCGAATAATGTTACCATGGAAACACTGTTGGGCAATATAATTATATATCCTGGCCCCACCGGTGTAGTACTCTCCAAGAGACTCGGCAGCACTGTACTCAAGGCGCCTTTGTTCTTCAAGTATAAGGCAATCCCTCGGTGTTGTACGCTCGATCCTTACTTATCATCCTTCCATGTTCATCATCACAACAAGTCAACAAACAAGCTGGGACTCTGACTCGCCACCAATTGCCTGCCAAGGCTGCCATCGCCGTTAGAATTTCCTCCCTGCTTAAACATGTCCCTCCATTACAATTTAACTCCTACACACCACAAATTAAATCTTGCACGCAAGTCGTGGTTCCAAATTACTTAAGAAAGAGTCTTTGCAGACATCCAAAAGGAATTGCCAGTAAAGTAGACCTTCTCAAGTCTTTAACAAATCTGAAAAGTCAAGCGGGGATTACTTTTCCTCTTCGTAAGTCTTGGTTGTTGCTTGTCTTTTGTTAATTTTGGTTGTTTCTAGTTGCCGCTTTCATTTCGGTTGTCTTGGCGAAAGGCCGGGCGGTTGAGATGGCTAGCCCGGCCCGGTAGCGTCGCGCTCTCAGCAGGTCCTGAGTTCGATTCTCATCAGAAGCGAATTTCAGGCTGCTGAGAGAAAAAAAAATCCCCCTCGCTGTGCTCGCCGTAAGGCTTGGCCCTCACGGGCATGGACCAGGGTTCGGGGGGTTTCTCTACCTGGCTAAGCCGGTGTGACTTCCTCTTAATGAAAAAACGGTGGGGCGTTTCTCCCCCCCGGGTAGAGTTTTTTTTTATTTCGGTTGTCTTGGTGTTTCTTTTGTTTGTATCGCTCAGTCCGAACTTAAATTCTTCTTTATCAATAAATATAATTAATAGACAGCTCTTCATCTGCTTGTCTGTTTTAAAAAAAAGAGTCATGGTTCCACGCAAGGTGCAGGAAGAGGGCACCCTGGTTGTACAAAGGCTTTATTTAAATGCATAAAATTTCGGGTGTAAAGTACTATAGCACTTTCGTTTGTATTTGATAATTATTATTCAATTATGGATTAACTAGGCTCAAAAGATTCGTCTCAAAAATTATAGATAAACTGTGTAATTAATTATTTTATTTAGTTATATTTAATATTTTATACATGCGTTCAAAAATTTAATGTGACGAGGCTTAAAATTTTTTGAAATTTTGAAGACAAAAGAAGGAGAAAGTCCCGATCCTGCACCAAGCCCAGAGATGCTCACAAGCCTCCCCACGTGCCCATACAGTACGCATATAGTCCTCACAATGATAATGACTTTATCATTCTCACATCCGCGGCACCAGCACAAGCTGGTAGGACTAGTACACACTGTAGCCAATAGGCTAGCAGCATGCACTAGCTAGCCAGGCAGCCTTACGCCCTTACCTTTGCTGATGAGCCCCACACTGCCAGCAAGGGTCTTGTTTGGTTTTTTAGAATGCTAAAAAATTATCATTTTGATAGCTAATTATAGTGTCAAATTAAATCAGTTTATAAAACCAACTTCAAAACCCCTGCGCTAGGAACCCTAAAGAATCAAATGAGGTCGTTCACTACATAATTAGAAAATGGGTACTGTAGCATCACTGTAGTCAATCATCAATTAATTACCGTCATTAGATTCGTCACGAAAAGTTACACCAATATCTGAAAAATTTTTGCAAATAGACTTCATTCTGAACTCCATGCATACGAGATTTTTTTCTCGACTTGCGTGCGCCGGAAGAAAACCAAACAAGGCCACTTTCACGGCGTCTGGACAGGCCTGGACTGGAGGGGCCGGCCTGTATCAATGCCACAGAGGCGAGAGTGGGAGACAAGAAAAAGAAAAAACACAACACCCTACACAGATACACAGTGCAGCAGCTACTACTGATGTAATAAGAATACAATAATATTATACATGCATCTCCTCTCCTCAATAATATACACACACATAGCTTGCCATAGCTTATATTCAGCCCTGACCTGACTCATGGCCACTTGTCTATGCATTTCTTCTCCAGTAAGTTACTGTGTGCACCTTTCTCCTCCACAGCTTCACCTCTAGCTAGCTTGTCCTCCTGCTTTTAGCTAGCTTTCTCTTTTCCATCTCATATTCTGATCACCAGTGATCACACAAGCAACCATGGAGATGGAGGCTTAATAACTTTACAAACCTACCTTATTTATATATATACATGTATATGTTTGTTACACTTACACATATAAAAAGTAGCAGTAGCCAGGTAGGGGTAAAACACCAAAACTACTAGCTTACAATAGGTGCATGATGTCCCATTGCACTAGCAGAAAGCTGGGCCGCTTTATATATACCACTGGGATCGAAGCACTGCTGGTTAAGGTTTACGACCACTGCTTCTGTTAAGCACGCTACTAGCTACTGCACAATCACAGCAAATGCTACCTTATTACCCTAACAACAGGCCTCATCGCCATCAGCATCACCATCATTGCGTCTACCAGCAAGAGCAGTCACTCTTACAGAACCCTACTGCAGCAGCAGCTGCGGCGGCTTTCCTCATGCCGCCGACCGCGTCGATGTCTGCTTGGGACGGGTACGGCGCGCAGATCTTCCCCGCGGACATGATGCTCCGCCACCAGGAGACCCTGGAGGCCGTGCTCCAGCAGCCGGCGACGGTGGTGGCTCCCCTGCGGGCGCCGGAAGCGGCTGCGGCGGAGGGGGAGCTGAGACTGAGAGACGCAGCGCCGGCGGGGGCGGATGGCGCCGGCGCCCATGGCGCGGCCGCGCCGCGGAGGCGGCCGTACCGGACGGACCGGTACAGCAAGATCCGCACGGCGCAGGGCGTGCGCGACCGGCGGATGCGGCTGTCGGTCGGCGTGGCGCGGGAGTTCTTCGCGCTGCAGGACCGCCTGGGGTTCGACAAGGCCAGCAAGACCGTCAACTGGCTCCTCACCCAGTCCAAGCCGGCCATCGACCGCCTCCACGACGCCGCCGATCCGCCGGCGGTGGTGAAGGGGGGAGGGGAGGGGAGCTCCTCGAGCACTTGCTGTTTCAAGGACTCGACGGAGGAGGCGGCGGAAAAGGGAAGGAGCAGAGTTGGCGGTCGTGTTGGGCCAGCGGCGGCGCTCATGGAAGAGCACGGCGGCGGCGAGGTCGACTGGATCACGTCGGACGCCGCGGCGGCAGTGCCGCCGGCGCAGCCACCGCAGCCGATGGACGAGTTGGAGTACTACTACCAGTACTACCTGCAGCTCGAGGAGATGATATGATGCAACAACGGAGTGCCAAGGTGATTTCTTGTATGGTATGTAAACATGTTATTAGGTCTCAACTCTATAAAGCTTGAAGGCTTCTATAGCGTAATTACGCTTCTGCTGCCATGATCTCCAACGCTGCATATATATAGTCACTACCGGAAAACGCACAAATGTCTAGTGTCTACGGGTTTGCCGAGTGCCAGACCACGGGCACTCGGCGAAGACGATCTTTGCCGAGTGCCAGACCTAGGGCACTCGGCAAACATGTGGCACACGGCATACCCACGCTTTGCTGAGTACATATACATGAGAGCTGGTTCTCTATCCATCAAGACCAATTAGCCGGGGTTTGTAGATAGTAACGACTTTCAGTTAATGGAAATTGACATTATAATTTTCTGCTGCTGTGTTCTTGAATTCTTCACATAAATCATGATGACGATCCTTGACACAGAATTTGATCAGCGGATTTCAACTACTAATTATCAGGTGAAATCATGGAGCATAGCTAAAGATAGCAATTTAATTAATTAATTAATTACATACTACCCTTTAGACAAGATACCAGTGACACTTAAACACGGTAAAACTAGTGCATGGATCTGAATATTTTGCTTGTGCCCAAATAAATGGCAGATTTGCATATTAGAATTTAGATGGATCTTTTCTACTTGAATTAATTAGCTGGTATGTTGTGCTAGTGATGATTTCAGGTCTTTGGAGTTTCATGATGTGGAGTACCAGAGAATAAATGGTGTGCCTTAGCACAAAATTTCCAAGTCTAGGCTCTGCAATTCCATGAATTGTTGAAGAGCATGAATGTTTAAACAAATAAAAGAAATAATTAACATATATAGTCTATCTGGATCAGTGTGTCACCACATTTGAGCTCCTTACATGTTACCTCACCTAAAATATCTTCACAGACTAAATCCATGTGGGAGAAACAGTACTTGTGTCAAAATTTGTCCCTATATATATACATCTGAACAACTTACAGCTTGCTGTTGTTAACAAACTAATTAATTAACTTGCATCCTAAAATTAAGCCAAACTTAAATACAACAGAAAGATAGTAATCAATATAGCACGGTGCATGTTCATATATACATATGGGATATCACATCCGTTCACATACATTAATTTCATGTATCTAGAAACATATATATATTCATAGGACTATCATATGCTTCTTATGGCTTTATCTCTGTTATTTCACCTGCTCATCAGTAACATGAGTCTACCATACGATTTTCAAGAAATAATCAATCTAGATATACAATTCTTCTGTCCAAAGACAGTAGGGCTCCATCGATATGTCCCTTAGGTGGTGTCAGAAAATTCCCAGCTGCAGCTGAAGTGCTCCTCCGTATAATTATAATGCTTTTCCCACTACTGAAACTGCTAATTGCATGTGTAGCGGAACTGGGGTATGTAGCTATCATTCATGACTCATCAGCAAACAAAAGTAACCCCCCGCCCCTCACCTGATCTTCAGAAACTACTGATTGCCCTCCAGCTTATTAAGAGTTATGAGAAAGCAAATTCTGAATTCCCATGCTCTTGTTGTTAATCGGTATGTCAAATGCATAAGAAAAGTTGGGAGGGAATAGGTACTGTTTGAGTGACAGCAAGTAAAGAAGAAGTTGTGCGTTCAATCATTGATGAACATCTTGTAGGAAGTTGCATATGACGGAAAAGAAACGTGGGGTATACCAGCTGCTAGCCCAAGCGTGTACATACTGCATATTGCCAATTTAATTTAGTCCACCAGTACCTTATGAAGGCAAGCTCTAATTGATTATGTCTACTTGGTGGGAGTGAAAATGAACAAGCACTTAAGTTTTGTAAGACATCTAAGAGTCGAACTGTGGTAGCAAGGCTATATATATGTTCTGCAACTAGCTAGACTATTACAGTTCTTTTAGCGGGTTTTATAGTATACATGTCTGCAATGATATTTAAAGCTGGAATTGTATGCATTTGTTCTGATATATATAGTAGTCTAGAGCATGGTCAAAGAATATGGGGGTAGGTAAGCCAATTCAACCTAGCATGTTCATCTTCTCTAGTAATTTACTCAAATCATAGTCAACTACAGAAAAAAGACAAAATAATAGACAATGAGGACGAATCAAATAGTATTTTGCATTAAAAAATGCCAACTCAACCTTCAATGTTTTGAGATTCTGGCATAATTGGTGGAAAAGGGTTAGAACAAGGGAAGTCAGCCATTTTAAACATCAAAGACACCGATCCACAGCCAAAGCACATAATCCAAATTTTGACTTATTCGAGGAGCTTGGCATGTGATATATTATATCATTGATATTCCTGCTTCTAGCTATATTACATAAAAGGCTATTTTGTGTTGACATATTGTTGTTGTTTTTTCAGAAAGAGGACTACACTTATTGTTCATGAATTTTGTATTTATGCATGCTCTTTGTTATGATGAATAAGATGTTTTCAATGTAGCATATCATGTTTTGGACTGTTTGATCCACAAGCATGTATATATATATCTGTTGCAGCATCCTATATGATATGAAAATCAATCTGATGATGCTATCACAAAATGCAGAGATCCTAGTATAATATAGTACTGGAAAATAAATTAGGGCTATTACACTCACAGAAAAGTAAGTTTGAGTGTATTAGAATTGGAATAACATTTTTTTTAATTGAAAAATAGGCAGTCAAAGGTGTTTTATGTAAGAAACATATATAACTTTGTTAGGTATTTATGCACTTACAAATTTGGGTTTCTTTCTGACTGTCAAAGGCCATAGCCCGCTCCAAACTAATCAAGATAATGCTGAAATGAGTACATATGCATCCATTTATATTAGGTGTGCTTAAAATATTATTTACCTTTATTCTATTGACTCCAAGAATGTATCTCATATAGGAAACCTTTTTCCATGCCATGTTATGAGATTCTGTGAACTTCAGGTGTGCAGTGAAACAGGAATTTCTAACAATTTCTCCAATAGTCAATCAGTGTATAAAGAACAATTCACTCTTATCTAGGAGCAATGATATATATAGGCAATTTATACTTGTATAATTTCAGAAAACTAACTACATCGATTTTCATGCCATTATTGCATTTCATCACTTGAAAGTACGTACTATGGAATGATGTGAAGTTCAGCAAGTATAGAACCAACATGATTATATCACATATGCTGGAAGATGATATGATCCTGATGATAAAGTTCCTGCATCCTGCATCTCCCTCTAGTCAGCTATCTGCATGCATATATATCGCCCTTTCAGTGTTTATCGTTCATTCATTGCTTAGCGTGATTAGAAACTAGCTGAGTTAAAGGAGAAGATAACTTTTTTGCCAAAAAAGGAGAAGATAACTGTAGTGAGTATATGTCAGTAATGCAATATATCTGATTGTGTTGATGGCTGATTAATTTCATGATTAGTGGTGATAGATAGTGGAACTAGCATACTTATATTAATTCTTAACTTGAAAATGAAACCACACACAGGGCTAGTATATACTATTGTCTGAAGAGGCTTAAATTTATATTCGGGCAAGAACCTAGCAAGCACGCAGGGAAGAACAGATAGATCAAGACTAGTTTCTGCCAGGGCAGTGGCTTGTGTGTTTCATTCGCCACATAATAAGCACACACAATGCAAATTGTAAAGGCCGAATGTTGTATTTAAGAACCTACCAACAACAATATAAGAAACACACACATGTATGTATATGCTGTGGTAAGAACTGAGTGCGATATATAGAGACAAAATTAAAGCTTTGCATACCTGTGTGGTCGAGTTCTTCTAGCTAGCTCCACGCCGGGAGTATCTAGCTTAGTCTAGCAAAGGCTTGCATTTGGGAGAGACTTTGGCAGGCATCTAGCTCGGATATATAACCGCTGGACCGGAGCTTTGTGTGGCCGTGCTTGCTGCTGCTGCTGCATCTGTGTGTGCTATTCTTCTAAAGGTGCGGTAGGGCCGGCCGTATGATGACAGGCACTTGTTATCAGATGGCACTGGCACAGTGGCACGCACGCAACTTGAGAGAGAGAGAGAGAGAGAGAGAGAGAGAGAGAGAGAGAGAGAGAGAGAGAGAGAGAGAGAGAGTACAAGCCGCCGCAGGTTGAGCACGCCACAACCCGCCAGCATCCGCCGTTCCACACCGCGACTGACGACCCGTCAAACCCTCCCATTCATTCAGTTATATATCAAAAAAGACAAGGAAAACCTCCTTTAAAACCCCTCCCTTTGTTTCCTAGAGAGCTCCGCCGCTTCTTTGGTCTCCCCACGACCAAGAGTACGTTTAAGGTTGGTAGGAGTCTTAAAATTTAGTTTAGATAATCCAAGAGCTGGGTTCTAAAAATGCCGGACTCTAATCATATATAGTTTTAAGTTAAATATATTTAAGAGCCAAGTTGGATTGTGAAGAGATCACTAAAGATCTAAGGTCATGATCCGTCAACACCCCTAAGTACATGTCACTATGTCACTGTATTATATTAATGATGAAGAAAAGTTTAAATACAGCTCACCATTAAAAAATGGAAAACTCAAATTTACACCCTCAAACTATCGTAAAAATTTGATTTTCACCCTTCAACTACAAACCAAATAATGGATGTCATCTAACTGTCGACACTAGACGATTTTGACCCTTACGGTGGTTCCAAAGTTGGGTTTCCATTTTTTTCGAAAAAATAAAAGTATTTAAATTGAAACTAAAAATTCATAAGTAATCTATTTAAATCAAGAAATATGAAAATAGTATCACATTTTTTCTAAAAATGTAACCTATCTATTGGCACTCTACTTCTTAGTTATTTGGATAAATTTTCATATTTCTAGCATTTGTTTGCTTGCAGCTATGCTTATTATTTTTGAATAAATAAGATTCAAATAGATCAATAATAGATATGTTATATTTTTAGAAAATTTTGGTACCTATTTTATATTTTTTATTTCAAATAAATTAGTTTGATTTTTTAGATCTAATTAAAATTTAAATTTCTAAAAATATGAAAACATCTTTGAAACCACCATAAGGAGCAAATTTGTCATGATAGTTGGAGAGCTCTTGTTATCTGATTTTTATAGTTGAACGTTAAAAATCGGACTTTTATGATAGTTGGATGATGTAAACTTAAATTTTTCATTATCTTTAACCGATCAGCCCATAGTTTGCGGAACTACACATAGCTCCACACTACAGGTGGCTTTTTTTTTATGTTCCAAGGTTTTAAATCACTGGCTAGCTAGCTATGGCCTTTCAAGACAGATCACAACTATTTGAGTCTATATATTTGCAATTTAGCAGCTATAGTCCAATTTAGCTTCATTGTAAGCTGTTTTTAACTTATATTAGAGTCTTCCAGCTAAAACCCTTAGTCGGAGATATCGCTGAATATGTTTGTACACTGTTCATTTCATTTCTGAATATACAATAATATTTAGTGCAAACTAACTGCTTAAAAATTGGACGCATTTAACAACCCGCTAATCTGCACATATATCTACCTCCTGCTGGTTCCGGGCTGTTTTATGTTTGACGGCGCATCCAATTTGATCCAAACAGCAGAGTGATAGACGCGCGCGCAAACTATCTGAGCATGCATTTCTAGCTCTTTAACAGCTGGTGGCCTTGGCAACCGAGTGCTCACATACTGTTTGCGTTGTCTTCCTTTCATGATGAGGTGCCAAATTTTTGTTGGCGTGTACGTACCCCATCTCTTCGTCAGGATTTTGCCGCAACCGATCGAGATGTTTGTATCTGTTTACAATAAACGCATATATGGGGAGACAGAGAGTTTTCGATCCAGGCCACGGGCGCCGCGAATTACTGCAGATCATGTGCTGCTAGAACGAATATCTATGGCAATTTGCATGTTTGTTGTCCAGTGGGTACACACACTACTAGAGAATACTTCCTCCGTTACAAATTTTAAGTCATTCCTATATTTTTGGAGAGTCAAAATATTTTAAATTTGACCAAATTTATACAATAAAGTACTAATATTTATGATACCAAATAATTATTATTAGATTCTTCATTAAATATATCATCATAGTATATCTATTTGGTGCTATAAAATTTTGTAATCTTTTCTATAACTTTGGTCAAACATAAAAATAGTTTGAATCTTTAAGAAAGTTTGAATAACTTACAACTTGAAACGGAAGAAGTAGGATATTCTATACATCCCATCACCAGTGGTGATGGTTAGGGATGTAAGTGGTACTGATATTTTCCGATGTTTTCGAATTTGATCCGATTTGGAATGGTTTTTATCTGTCCATATCCGATTCGGGATATTCAATATCCATAACCAATTTGTATCTGGATACTAAAAGTTACTTTTTTATGATGTCGATATCTATTAGTACAATTTTATTCAGCAAACACTAACACTATCTGTATCCGACTACGTATTCGAATAAAAATATAAAAAATAAATACGATATCAGTAATATTTATCTGTATTCCGTCTGTTTACCTCCCATCACATCACGGCCGATTCTAATTTAACAGGGGGCCGAACAGGTGGTGATACCGTTTTAGCTGGTGGGATGCTGGAGAAGTGACAAGAGAGAGACCGGGGTTGTTGCCCTCTGAACTTTTGGCGCCGGGAGAAAACCAACGTGTTTAGTTGAAGCACGCAGTGAGGACAGTTTGAGCGCCCAGTTGAAGTTTGCTGCATTCCATATGTATAGGTAGCCGGTTGGAGCCTGGGATCATATCGGACCGGAGATTCGGAGTAGTATCTCGCATATTATCAACGCGCAAAAGAGCTGCGCCAGCGGCATGTTTGGGCGGTCAAGCACGCCAACGCCTGTCTCAGTCTTGCAGCTAGAGATCTATCTGATGAATATCTCATCTTGATCTTGGGTGTCGGCGAAAATTGGCGGATAAGCAGAGCACAGGCGGCACACAGCTACTACACACTACGAGTAGCTAGCTGATCTGCATATTCTATTGGATGCGGAGATCTATCGGAGATGTGATGGAACGCACACGCGATCGGGCCTGCCTCGGCACCGGCAGGTCGGCTGATCCAACGTACGTACGATGAGCAGAGAAGAAGAGACAAATATAAATCGTCAGTGTACCTCCAGGCGTGCGTGGCGACGCCGGAGCTGCGCCGCCGCCGCCCACCGGCCGCCACCGCGGCTCGACATCGCGACGTGCGCGTCGGTCGCCATGCCCTTATTGATTGCCACCGGCTGTTCCTGCGCCATCATCTGGGCTCTATATATATATATATGCTTCTGCTGCAGTGGATGATCGATCGATCTGACGCGACGCGCGCGTATAGACACAGCTAGCAGCAGCCATTTATCTTCCAACATCCAAATGGATCGGATCTCGACACCTCATCAATTCGCTTCCGGGGACCGACAAGTCGATGTTGGCACGGCATGGGCGCTGGACGCTGCTGGTCGCCAGAGGATCGCGAGCGCCTGCTGCTGTATCGAATATAATGCCATGCATGCGGCAGGTGATCGAGAGTGCGTGGGAGCAGTGGTACATGTCACTATTGGTTGTACGTGAAAATCATATCTATTGGTGATCGAGGGTCGTACGGAACGCTGCTCCATTCTAGTATCGTTTTATGTATTAGAACTAGAAATTAATAGGAGCGGGCATGGGCGCTGGACGCTGCTGCTCCATTCTATTGGTTAAACTTAATTTGCATATGGGGTGTCTTGACCCTCGAGATGTAGGCAGGTGCGGGCCGGCCTGGTTGCCTGTATAGGCCATCGATCCAGTAAAAATAACTTTCCAAACACCTAACATAACCTGCATTTTACAAATGGGCCTCAAATGTGCAGCCCGCCAAACCTGGTGGGTTCCCCAGGCCAGACCGACTCCTTCCTTTTTCCGATTTTCCCTACATCGGGGTGACGATGCAGACGCCCCATCAGCATCGCGCCCTTGCACGCCGCCCCCTCCCTCCTACATTCCCCCCCCCCCTCCGGACCCATACAGTCCTTGTTGCGCCAAGTCACCGAGTCTTCTCCCTCCCGGCCTCCCTCTACCTGCACGGTTCAAGAACAGGTAAGTCAGTAGAAAACTTACTTGAGAGTATAATTGGAAACACCGTTTTGTTGCTTGATTAATTTCACATGTTGTCTCTGTTACAAGGTCTGAGATTATAAGTCACTAGTCTTTTCACTTTGTAGTTTGAGAGTGCTCAAGTTTTGCATATTAGAAGAAAGAGGTCAAGTTGTATTAATGTTTGAACTGCTTTGCTGGATGTGTTTTCATAATGGAGTTAGAACTGTAGTACTTCTGGGAGAAAGAAAAGCAGGGGTGGTAGATTGTTATTATACGAATATTCTGCCTTGTTTCAGCTAGGCCATCTTAGTCGACATAATTACACAAGGCAGCTCTTTTCATCATCAAATATGCAGTGAAAATTCTGTTAGTTGCCAGCTTGAGAATTCATGTACACTGGGAACCTTTGAACATCTTCCTGATTTGGTCTTTTCTTTAGGATGGATTTTTATTGATGAATGAGAATGACATAGCACCATATTGTAAGACTCGTATAATGTAAATTTAGGCCCAGTGTTATCTGCACATAATTTATCAACTTTATTATGTAGCTGTAAGATCAACTTTGAAATGTTGTTGTATTAGTTTCTCTTGAATCACGTTTTCAGCAGTTGGGTGTTTGGATATTATCATTAGAAACTTATGCTTCAAATTATGCTTTATCCTATAGATGATGGGTATTTGACTATTTCTGGTTCCCTTGTTTAGATCCTCTACTGCACAAGCTTGGCATTTTTTCTTGCTTGTCATACATGACATTCTTACCTTATCTTGAAATAATGTTGCATTTTCTTCTTTGCAGATGGAGTTGGCATCAATCCCCATGGCATCACAATCTGTACCTGAAGAAGTTGGGGGCTCAGGTGGCGCACCTATGATCAGCTCTTTAGCAACGAATCATAAAAAGCCTCCTACTGTGGGAAATCAGAAAAAGGCACCTAGTTGCAAAGCGGGCAGAAATGAGTCAAAAGAAGCAATCGCCTAAAAAACGAGTGAAGTCTCCTGCAATGGGAAATCAACAGAAGTCTCCTACAAGCTCTCCATTAAAGAGGCATGCAGAAATAAGTAAACAGAGGCCTGCAAAGCGGTTCAAGCCTCCAATGGTGGAAAACAAACAAGTGTCTCCGCTAGTGATAAGGTCTCATGTTGCGACAGGTTCTCCAATGATGAGGTTGGTTGTGTCACCTGTGGTGATGGGGCTAAGGTCGACATCACGCAGCCCGACAAGTCCTATATTGGCACCACATGCTCTAGAGAGGTCCCCATCCCCTTCCACATCGCTATCGCCAATCTTGGGTGATCCAACAAGATCAACGGATAATCCTGGTAATAATAACTAGACTAGCTTCCATGCCATGCTATATCACTATCTAATCAATGTGATTATCTAGCTTCCATGCCATGCTTTCCACTGACATCTCTCTTACACCAATGCTACAGATAATTCCACTTCCTCCAAAACTAATCCTCGCAAATTGAGATCTGAAATATGGAATGATATGGATCCTATTTACAATGGTGGAAAACTTATTCAAGCGCGATGCAAGCATTGCAATGAGGTATTTACTGTTGCCCGTAACTCAGGAGCTAGTCACATGCGTAGACATTTGGCTGTGTGTGAACCAAGACTTAAAATGCATGATATGGCCAAACAATTGAAGTCTTCAGAATTGTCAAAGGAGACAACAGTTCTAACTAATTGGAAATTTGATCGCACAATCACTAGGTGTGAACTTGTTAGACTGATTGTTCTTCATGAATTGCCTTTCTCATTCGTTGAATACGATGGGTTCCGTAGCTATTCACTCAGCTTGAATCCCCTTACTGAAAAAGTATCAAGGGTAACAATAAAAGAGAACTGCATGGAGGCTTATAAGAATCAAAGGGCAGCACTAAGAGATATGTTTTTTAGGATTATAATTGCAGAGTCTCATTAACAGCTGATTTGTGGACTTCCAATCAGAATAGTGGATACATGGTAGTTATGTGCCATTATATTGATGATGAATGGCGAGTTCAAAAGAAGATAATTTGGTTTTGTGTGGTGAATATGCCACATGATGGTTTTAACCTCTACAGTGTGATGCTAAAGGCACTTAGGTATTACAACATCGAGGACAAACTTTATAGCATTACACTTGCCAATGCAAGTGCAAACAAGTCAATGATGGATCTGCTACAACTTAATTTGGTGAAAAAGTCTTTGTTGCATTGCAAAGGAGACTTGTTTCATGTTAGATGTGCCGCCCATGTTCTCAACCTTAGAGTACAAGATGGGCTGCAAGTGATTAAACTTGTCATTAATAATATTAGAGAGAGTGTGAAGTACATCAAGAGTTCTCAATCTAGAAAGGAAAAATTTGAGGAGATAATTGCAGAGATGGGCATATATTGTGGGAGTCGGCCTTCACTAGATGTTCCGACACGTTGGAACTCAACGTGTGATCAGCTTTCCCATTTCAAGAGGCTATTCATGAGTTAGCAGAGAAACATACTAACTTTTAAATTCTGCAGGTTCATCTTACATGGACATCATAAAAATTAACAGCTCCGGTAGCAGCATTGAAGAGCTTGGAGTTGCATGATGACTTGAAAGACAAGGTTAGTCTTTGCCCTACTCTGTTTATATGCTTCCTTCTAATGGATCTCAGGTACTGCAAATTTTATGAAAGCCTTTATGCCTGACTGCAAATTTGTTCTGCACAACAGTGCTTTTGTCAATAGGTCTTGTGTACTTCATTGCAACTACAAAATCCTAGTTACATTATAGCCTTCTTCACACTCTGTCCACCAGTAACCATAACAGATTCATGTGGGGTACAGAAGATATAAAGTAAATTACATTTAAGGGTGGGCCTAGTGCGGCGGTAGAGGCTCTCCACTTGTGTCCTGGAGATCCTGGGTTCAAACCAGCCTCTTTCCAATTTATGCAGGGATAAGACTGTCTAGAAATTCCCTTCACTGGACCTCTCCTTGTGTGGGAGTTTTCAGCACTGGGTGTATGCCCTTTTCTTAGAGATCTAAGCTTCCCAAGTACCATTGCGCTCGCCCAGTTGTTTGCACAGAACACTTACTGAGGATCAACTGCCAATGACTGGATGCATGCTTCAATGCTTGGGCAGTGGATGCTTCAGTGCTTGTGTGATCTTGTGTTCGAACTCATCCATCTTATGCACAGAACTTCGTTTGCTATTTCATCTTGCCATGATTCGAGTAATCCTTGATATATTTCTTCACTTTATTTTTCCCAGCTATTGGAGGCGAGCACATGTCAGCTGCATCTGCTGGATATCTTTCAGTTTTGTTTTATGTAGGTGGAATTATTGGTGGGATTCTTGCTGGCTTCATATCTGATCAGCTCAATGCTAGGGAAAAATAAAATGTGAGGCAGCTTTCGTTGCTACTCTAGTGTGCGGCAGCTTTCGTTGCTAGTCTAGTGTGTGGCAGCTTTCGTAGTGTTGTTGTAAGTGAAGAATGCGATGGTTGATGGTTCTGGAGAAAAGCCAGATGATGAGTTAAGGTTGTGTAGACGATGTGAATGATATTTGTTTTTATTGTAGATGGTAACTGAACGGGCGTCAAGCATTTTGTGGTATCCTTTTATTAAGTCTGAACTGCGCAATGGAGTATTGCATATTTGCATGCGGCGGTTGCGGCGGCCTGCAGGTGCGCTTGCATGCTCCGGCAAGGCCTAGCGAGTCAACGCAGGATGAAATCCCCTGCTGAGCTAGCCGCTTGTGCGTGCGGCGGTTGCGGCGGCCTACAGGCAGTCTGCAGACCGGCCCGCTAACATCTTGACTTGACCCAATAGAGTCAAGTTTTATATATACTCCCTGCATCCAACTATGCAAAGTCTATTTTTGCTTGGCTTAAAGACCAAGGGAAGCACTCCTGTCATTAGTTTTTCTTGGGGAAAAACAGCCAGCGTTTATTGCGGATTTGATTACTCTCTGCATGTGCTTTCACTCCCGAGGCATGCATGGGATGAATTACTGCCGCATCGATTCCCGAAGTGTCACTCCTGAGGAAAAACCAGAATAGCCCTTGCATATCTGGATTTTTCAGATTTCCTAATGGGCCTTGGATAGTTGGATGGAGGGAGTGCCTTTTAGTCCCGTTCCCTCCCTATGTTTGAAATTATTAGTACATGTACTCGCTCCATACTCGAAAAGAAAGTCGATCAAACATTATTAGTATGTTTACTCCCTCCATACTCGAAAAGAAAATCGCTTTGGATAAGATTTCGATCAAATATTGGGAATATATTAATATATAATTTTTAAGTTGTTGAGTTTCAAAATTCAAAAACCACATGAATAGATTTGTCTTTAAAAATACTTTCATAAAAATATAAACACATCATTTTGCAATAAATATTTTTATAAAGTAAGAAGTCAAAGTTAAATTTTGGAGACCTGTCGCTGTCCAAAATGATTTTTTCTTTTCGAGTGCCGAGGATGTATTATATTATTACTTCTAGTTCCGAAACAAAGAAAAATAATAATGAGGGAGTGTACCTCTCTACTTGTTATTACTCAAAAGCGCCGCAGGACGATGTCACTAGGTGAGCTGCTTATTATTACCAGTAAGAGACTCCTTTTGAGGATTTGACATCAATCCTTGGAAAGAGAGAGATCCTACGAACTTCAAAGAGAGAAAAAGAGAGTGAACCATCTCAGACCATCCATCGAGTTTGTAGACTAACCATTATGTTTATACTATAACACATACGGAGTACAGTATATCTGAATTTCTCACACCTGTCTGTTATAACAAAAAGAAATAACTCGAAGTGCCTATCCATGTGCTACGAGCCAACGGAGTACTAGGAAACACGAGAGCGCAGGGCCACGCGAAATGTCCTTGTCATTTGCCAAGCCAATAATCTCTTCTTCTTTTTTAAAGATAGTACCACCTTAAATTAAGAAATATAGTTGGTACAAACTCCATCAGGAGGAGCAAGAAGCCAAACATGCCGTCCTACAACTTCATAGATCGAACTTCTAGCTAGTCTATGAGCATCACCATTAGAACTCCGACTTTCGTGAACGAATTGAGCGTCCACAAACCGAGCCGCCCCTACCTTGATCTCCATAACGATATGGCCATAAAGTCCCATACCTTGCCCATATATGTTCTTCACCACATTGACACAGTCCGTGGCAATTCTGATCTTCTGCAGGTCCAGATCGCTTGCGAGAGCAAGTCCCTCCCGGCAAGCCATTGCTTCTGCAACCTCCGGCGAGGTAATTCCCTCAACAACCAGAGCTGATGCGCCAAGAAACATCCCTGATTCATCTCTTGCCACCACGGCCATGGCTGCAATATCTGAATTCTTGGATAGGGCTACATCAACATTCACCTTCAACACTCCCCGAGGAGGTGGGATCCAGCGCGGCACCAGAGGCCCGATCCTCTCCCCTTGTCTCTGTTTTACCTCCGTATGAGTAGTTGTTTCCAGGTCTGATAAGAACCACTCAATAAAATTATGAGTAGATAACGGGCTTTGGAACATCTCCTCATGAATGACTTTTCTTCGAGCGTACCAAATCGCCCACATCGTGACTGTCAAACGCACAAGGTCTTCATGTCTTAAGTTTGCCACTGCCTCGTGTAGTCATCCCCTAGCATCCTCATGTTGTGCCTGACTTAGAAATTCCAGCACAGGTTCACCTTGCAAAACCCAGACACACTTGGCCATGTTGCACTCCAGCAAGGAGTGGCGCCAGGAATCTGGCCTTCCACAAATGGAGCAGTTGCTGTGCTGCGCCATATTTCTATGATAACGGACATCACCGGTCGGGATCGATTGTTTTGCAAGTCTCCACAAAAAGACTCGAATTTTGGAAAGAACTTTGACACTCCATAAATCTGTCCAATCCTTATGTTTTGCTCTCATATCTGACTGACCTGGGTTGTGATCAATCCAATCAGTCCTTTGCTCTCGGTTAGACACCAACATTCGGTATGCAGAACGAACTGAGAAAACTCCTAATTTCTCATAGCGCCAGGCCCAAAAGTCCTCCTGTCTTCGAGTGGATAGGGGTATACTCCTGATTACCTCCCAATCCATCGGTATGAAGTGGAATTTCAGTTTATCCAGATCCCAAGACAAACTCACTGGATCGATCAGCTCACTGACCACTGCCGGTGGTGTACTGCTCAAGTAGCAGATCGGCCTAATGAGGCCATCTCTTGGTAACCAATTTGTTCTCCACACATCTGTGTCCTCACCCATTCCAATTCTTTTGATCAGGCCCTGCTGTAGAACTCCCTTTCCGTCAATGATAGCTCTCCAAACTCTGGATGGAGATGGGCCAAGTTCTGCGTCAAGAAAGTCTGCATTAGGGAAGTAAGTTGCCTTCAACACCCTCGCGCTGAGTGTGACCGGCTCCTGCAAAATGCGCCAGGCCTGTCTCGCAAGCAGTGCAAGGTTGAAAAGCTCAATATCTCTGAATCCCAATCCTCCCATATATTTTGGTTTAGTCATCTCCTCCCATGCTACCCAGCATGTCTTCCTCTTCCCCTCCTTAGTCCCCCACCAGAAGTCTCGCATCAAACTATCGATATGCTGACACAGCCCTCTCGGCAATCTGAAGCAAGACATGGAGAAGGTTGGCACCGCTTGTGCCACAGCCTTGATGAGCACTTCCTTTCCACCAGCTGACAGTGTTTGCTCCATCCACCCCTGGACCTTCTTCCAAACTCTATTTTTGAGATACTTGAAAGCTCCATTCGTAGCAGTACCAACATCCGTGGGCATTCCCAAGTACTTCTCACTTAGAGCTTCATTGTGCACATCCAGAGTCTCCATGATTTCCTCTCTGATGCCGCCACTCACCCCCTTGGCGAAGTGTATAGAAGATTTATCCTCTGACTCGAGGCCTGGCAGTATGTGTTCAACACATCCGTCACCGTCTCCGCACTCTACCTGTTTGCCTTGAAGAACAGCAGACTGTCATCCACGAACAATAAGTGGCTAACCATCGGGGTCGAGGCAGCCACTTTAATCCCACTGAGGCTTGATGACTGAATTTTGGACTTTAATAGGCACGAAAGGCCCTCCGCTGCTAACAAGAACAAGTAAGGCGAGATTGGGTCTCCCTGACGGATTCCCCTTGTCGGAACAAAGCTATCCAGACGATCTCCATTGAATAAGACAGAAAAAGACACCGTAGTGACCAGTCTCATAATCATCTCAACCCATATCCGGTGGAAACCCAACTTAATCATTATAGTCTTTAAATAGCTCCATTCCACACAGTCATATGTTTTCCTCATGTCCAGCTTCAGTGCACAAAATCTGTTATCTCTTGCTCTCTTCTTCTTCATAAAATGCAAGCACTCATAAGCTGTAATTATATTATCTGTGATAAGTCGACCTGGAACAAAAGCCGACTGTTCCTCATAAATAATCTCCGGTAGTACAGACTTCATTCTATTCGCCATCACATTTGAAGCTATCTTGTATATTACATTACATAGGCTAATAGGGCGAAACTGACCCAGTTCCTCCGGGCTCTCCACCTTTGGTATTAACACAATGCACGTGCAATTAATCAAAGATGAATCATCCTCACCTCGTAAGACGCGAAGTACCACTTCAATAACCTCATCACCACAGAGCTCCCAATGACGCTGAAAGAAATGTGCCGGCAAACCGTCAGGCCCTGCGCTTTAGTAGGAAATATCTGAAACAACGCCCTCTTTATTTCATCTTTATTAAAAGAGACCACCAAACTCTCATTCATAGCTCATGAAGAAGGGAGACAAGGCGATGACGGCCCACGCAGGATGACACGACTCACGGCCCAGTCCCCTACTCAGGCCGGCGGTGTTGTTCTCGGCTTCTCGCAGTCGGCTGATCCGGGGCGCGTAGGGTCTAATTGGTTGCACGCACATAGAGCCAATCAGGCTTCCGGGATGCAAGACTGGAGTGATTGGTTAGCTGATCAGGTAGCAGTCGGGCCTATGAGAGCAAAGGGAATGGAGGCGCCGGCACTCTGGGCGAAAAGATGCCACCCTGGCGTGTTTTTAATGCTGTTGCTGCAGCTGCCGCGAGCCAGTGAGGAATGGGCAGCCTGCGTCGCAGGATCGCAGCGAATAGGAGGCTTCCCCGCACGCATCCGCCTGCTTGCGCCGGCGTCTCGCGAAACACCTTCTATCTTCTCTCTCTTGCTTTCTCTCTTTTTTGCATTGGTTTTCACCGGCTTTCCGTGGCCCATAATACTTGCTCTGAGATGCAAAAGTTCACCTAGATCTATGCTCGCCCGTTTTCCCAGAGCCAGGCTCCGGTGGTGCGGTGGCGCGCGTGCGCCCGCGTGCGGAGGGCCCCCTATTCCGCGCACGCGAGAGGAGCCCAACTAACGCGCGATCTCCGACAGCAGATCTCATTCTTTTTTCGGAACGTTTTTTCCCAATTTTTTTCTTTGGAAAGTCATAACTTACAAACACAACATTTACACATAATTTTTTGCACATGCTTTCTGAAAGAAATATTCTCATTCTAACTTTTATGGTACATACAACTTTTAAGTCTTTCCTACTTCTTGAAGAATTTTAGCACAACTTTTATGATACATACAATTTTAATTAATATATATATTCAAAAAAATTGTGGAGCATAATCTTTTAGCACAACTTCTGTAAAGTTATTTTTATTAGAAAAATTTCTCCCACAATTTTTTTACTTATAAGTTTATCGTATAACTTCTAGGTACTACGATCCTTGTTATACGTATCTTTTTACTATAATTTTTATAAAAAAAGTTGTCAAGAGAACTTCAAATGTATGTAAAGTAAAAGGAAAAATCTGAAAAGAAAAACAAATGATACCACCTGCTATTAGAGAACGTAATAGGGAAATTTTGAAATGAGAAGAGAAAATTAAGGAATATTTAATAGGAAAATTTTGAAATGAGAAGAGAAAATTAAGGAATATTTGAGCCGTTACGTGGGAGGGTGGGTGGGGAGACAGCTACATCGGTGCTGTACTGCTGTCAAATCGTGCGCCAGGAAGCGCTCCAGCGTGCGAGCGCGCAGATTCGCGAAGAGATTCGGTGCATGCAAAGGAGGACAATGACGATGACCTCACCAACATGCATGCATATTCGAAACTAAAAAAAATTTAAATATTAAAACAACCATCCAAATTAAATTTTGATTTCAACATCATTTTTATTATAACAAGATCTTGAAAACAAGATCATACTTGTCTATATTTGCATGACATTTTGAAAATGTAATTTTTAATAATAAATAATTAATTTCGGCTACTAGAATAAATATTTTAACAATATGAATAAATAATTATTTTCTACGAGCAAAACGTTAAACACGTCACACAACAAAATATAATACGAACAAAATATTAAATATCACGAATATTTGATTGCATAGTATAGCTAATGGAAAATAAATATCACGAACAAATGAGTCAATAGTGCTGTTTCTGCAGGAACCAGAAAGCATTCTTGATCATTGACTGAAGAACAAGGGTCGCCACACTGTGAAGACGAATACCAGGTACGCCATCCGCCATCTTACCCGCTGCAACAGCTTGCGGTCAAGCTGTTTCTCAAGGAGGGAAGAATATCACGAACCAAGAGAAGACCCAGCGGAGGCCCATACGAGAGAAGAGGCCCAATGTTCGTATATCAGGACTGGAGTGGGCTAAGTAGCAGTAGGCCTATGAAACGGCTGTACAGCATGTCCGCTTATAAAAACTCTTTCTCGCGGATAGCGAGAACTCGATTTGAAACTCCCGGCTTGACGGCAGCGGCGAGCTTCAGCTCGAGAATTCCGGCGAGGACCTCATCCACCTACTATAATCGTGATCTGATCTGGTCACGAACCTATCGTGTGTGTCTAACAGCGGCACGGAGACCCAGGTGACCTCACCTGGCAAACGGAAGCCAGCAACAGCCGCGCGCGCGCATTCGCTTTCCTAGCAGCAACAGCATAGCAGTGAGCAAAATGCCCAATAACAGTGGAAGAGCGTAACAAAAAATGTTTCATACCCAAAACGCTATGTTTCTTCTTCTACAGGGCACCCTTACAAGATTTACACCTACCCAAGCGGTACTCAGTCTCGCTGCACCCATTCCAGCTTATCTTGTGATTCAGGGTATTTACAAAATATACGGGGTGAAACATCAGCACCCAATCTCAGCAGCCACCGCTGGCGGGCTCAATCGAGCTCCGCAGGCCGTTGCCCCTGAGCGACGTGCAGTGCTCCTCGGCCTCGGACTGGGAGCAGACGATCACCACCGAGAGCCCATTCACGTGCGCCTCCTGCATGATGTTCACCGCATTGTCCACAGTCATCCCCGGGATCACTTTCATCAGGACCTGGACAACATACTCGCGCCTGCTGTGGTTGTCGTTGTGCAGGATGACACGGTATGGGGGCGTCATCTTGCGCTTTTTCCTGCAGAACAGAACAACTTGGTCGTAACATGATTCCCAAGTGTGCAATCAAGTATGATTCCCAAGTATGCAACTGTTTTATTGGCTCAATGGCATCATTTTAGATAGCCTGAAAAATGATAGTGATATGAGCATAGGGTAGCTGTAGGAAGCTAAGCACAAATACCATATACAATAGGGTTTTTTGCATAACTGCCCTTGTTTTCAGCTGTAACTGCACGTTTGCCCCTATTTTTTTTTCAACTTTGCATGTTTGTCCCTGTTTTTTTGAATCTGAAGGTTCCACTTGCCCCTGTTCCGTGAAGGAGAGTTAACGGTGTTAAGTACAAGCTGAAAAGACATAAATACCCTCGACATGAATGACCTAAGAATCGATCCGAATTTTTTTTGTACAGACTTAATGTCCATTTATTTCTCTATCGGTCAGTCAGTCTACTTCCTCTCTCTATCGGTCTCTCTGCCAAATGGGACCCACCTGTCATCTCCAACCTCCAGCCAAGGACCAAGAACGTGACTTCAGACATCAACCGAATCGAGCAAGCTCTGGCCGGCGAAGGTCCGAGCAGCGGGTCAAGTACAGCCGCGGCGCAAGGCCTCGGGCGGCGACGGCGACCATGCTCTGAGCCGGGTAGCGGCGGCGGTGCCGGCGTCCGGCCTCAGACGAGAGGAAACAACTTGCGGCTGGCCGGCGTCGATCCAATTCGAACCCCTCATTTTCAGATTGAGAGTCAATTCAGCAAATCGATTTCCTGGTCCATGCATTGGCATGCCCATCCAATCAAATTTCATGCCAATGAATCTCCGTCCCATCTGTTCCTCAGGTCTCTTCAATATGCTTCGCCGTCCGCCCGCATGCCTCGCTGCTCCCCCGCACACTCCGTCCGCTCGCCCCAACCATCCGCACGTCGGCCATGTTGGCCGCGCGGCCTCTCACCCGGCAGGACGCGCCTCGGGCCACCGCTCATCCCCGAGAGGCGGGCAAGCAGAAGCTCCGCGGTCGGCATGGCCGCTGGCACATGTGGCGTGCGAGGCCGCCGGGATTGCTGGCGGGGGCGCGTGAGGCCTCGGCGCAAACGCCATGGCCACTGGCTCACGAGCCCGCCGGTGGAGCCGCCAGGCGGGCGACGTGCGAGGCCGTCGACGCAGTCGCCGCAGCCGCTGCCGATGGCTGCGGACACGCCGGCCACCTGCCGCCGCGCCGGTCCCCGGCCGCCTGCCGCAGCTCCGGTTGCCGGCCGCCGGGCTCAGCGAACGAAACAGAGGAGAACGGGAGGGGAGTCGTGTGTTTTGGATAAGGGGCAGTATAGTCTTTTCCTCTTTTTTCTATTTTTTTCGAAATTTTTTTGGGACTATTATTTAAAGCCAGTTCACGGTGTTGAGAAACAGGGGCAAACGGTGCCTTCGATTTCAAAAACCAGGGGCAAACATGCAAAGTTAAAAAAATAGGGGCAAACGTGCAGTTAGAGCTCAAAACAAGGGCAGTTATGCAAAAAACCCTATACAATAATAGCAACTGCAGTGTTGTCAAGTGTAATTGATATAACTTCACAAACAATAATCATGAAACAAGCCATATCCAAAGATATAGGCACTTGGGATGGAAAAAGGTGGCCTAAAGGGTCGAACAATAAAATGAAGTCATATGTCATGTACAAGACATGTTCTTATAATTTCAAAGTAAAAAAAAAAGCCCTACCAATATGAACTGATGTTTATGATGGACAACCAATAACTACATAGTTTAGGAGAAAAAGGTATCTGCAATAACTGCAAAGTTCAGGGACTTGCTTTATAAGGAATCTGAATATCCAACCCACATCGCTGAGGTGAAATATGGAGCGTCTTTGCAAAATAAATAAAATAAGACGGTCGCCTGCTGACACCCAACATTAAAACTGCATGACTAAGTGTCAGAACACCCAACACTACAAGCAACCATGTATATACCTTCAATTGTGGGCTAGTGGCACCAGGTACTAAGATTTTCATTCTCTGTACTATAGCAGAAAAATGCAAAAAACATAAGAAACAAGACAGGGCATTTCAAGAACACTTTAAGCCATCAACTACACCACACTATATTTGCAGTGGAGCTGAAATTGACTCAACAATGAGCGTTGACATAACCATGACAATATCAGAAACAAGTTTCTGGACAAGTGAAGGAACTTGCACATGGCAATAAGAGAAAGAGATGTGCAGCTATCAAATTAAGTTGGGGGTACTCCCCAACCTTTCAGTGTCTCTGGATTACATGTTCTTTGTGCATGAATAAATTGGAAAGTGTTACAGTAATAACAGTGAGATGCATAGTAGCTGAATCTGTTATCTGTTTGGAGATACTTAATATTGTATTTGTGCTTTCTCACCAGACAGTGCAAAATTCAGATCACTCCATTTCTGGACTTTACACTTACTCGAAATAGAAAACAAAGGTGATAGCGAGTAAAACTTACTTCACATCAAATTCAGACTGACGACCAGGAGTAGTTTTCTCTACCGGTCGATCAAGCACACCACCTTTGCCTGGTGCAGCTGCTGACAGAGCCATAGGGATTGCAAGACTTTGGCACCTTCCCTTGTAAATGCATGATCTATCCCCTGCAGGATTCAAAGAAAAAGTAACATGGGTTACCAACAATCCTTCATGATGCAGGATAATGAATAATTTTTCCATAAAAACTGGAAGTCTTCATAGTCTAGCAGACTAGCACGCATCTCAGTCGCACATTTGTGTCTCAGGGCTGAAAATAAATGAACGAATTTTGAGTATAGCTTCACGGTCATGCAACAATAGATAAGTGCATAAGGTTGTGGTCAGTCGGTTGATGCTAAAGAGAGAGTTCCAAATGTTTCAGGTGAGGACATGAGGTGTTGATTCAATCACCATCTTACACATTTGGAGTTTTCAAGAACACTATCAAGAATAACCAGCAATTGGTAACAGGCATCAAGTAGTAATGCAGTCTGTCAAGAACGGCGGGCAGCTACGATTGATTTTTTTACTTCAACAGTAATCAAGTGCGTCTTAGATTTAGGTTGTTCACTGCAGGTGTTGTTTGCTTTCCTGTAAATGGACCAATAATGCATTGTAACAATTGCCAGTCTTGTACCACCCTCATCTGGTTGCTAACACCTACGTAATCTGGAGACATACAAATCACTGGCGTGTTCTTCGAACAAAATGGACAAGTGCAGCAGTGGAAACACAGTCCCTGACAAAAGCATGCTGAAGCAATCAATTATCAAACAGGGAACTAAAAGCTAGCTGATAGAGAATAATACTGAAGGTAAGCTTCCACCCTCCACATTTATTCTTGCCACTAACTACAAAAGAGGCGATGATTTCACGATACACAAGTCCCCTTCCTCCTGCCAAAACACCAGGCGGCCATTCCATACCACGAAATGAAGGATCCCCCCTCCCAAACTTAGCAATAACGGCAAAATTCTTGCAACAACGCAACAGTCGGGCTCGGGACTCATCATAATCCAATTGGAATCCCCACCCGAACGGCGTGGACATCACGAACCTCTACTTGCCCTATCAACCTTATCCATTACGGACCCCGAAAGGTACCAACTACTTACTCCCCGAAATCGCATCCGACGAACAGACAAACGGAAGCCAAGAACCGGGAGAGGGAGAGAGACGGGGAGACGGAGCACCTGCCACCGCGTGGCGATTGGGGAAGCGGCTCGCCGCCGAGAGCGCGACACGGCTGGGCACCGCGGCCGCCATGTCGCCGACCGCCGCCGCCCGCGCCTCGGAGGAATCCCGGGGGAGGTCGGAGCCTGCTGGCCTCTGAATCTTGGTGCTCTCTCGCGGTGGTGGTGCTCCGTGGGCCGGGCGACGTGCCGCTCGGAGCGCACGGAGAAATGGAGAATTTTTGTGGCCCAGTAATTTTGATGACGTCGCGAGAGTTTTCCACCTGTTCGGCCACTCGGGCGGTGCGGGCTTCTGGGCCACTGGTCCTCTTCAGATTTTTTCCCCCGTCCAGTGTCCTCTCAAAGAAAAAAAAAAGATAGTAATGCTCGTGTTAAATTAGCAATGTACCCATGGTGGCTGCTTCAAGACCCTATGCTTTTCTTTTCATTTCCGTTTGCTGTTTGGTCTAGCTAGATGAAACTTATTGCATTGGACTTCAGATCCATTTGGTAGACAAAAGAATTTGTATAAATTTTATGGAAATAACTCGCTCGCTCCTTTGTTGACATTTCTCTTCTTTCCAAAATGGTCCTGTTTTATGAGGAAACAATTCATTCTGCTTTTTTTATTTTTGGTTTTTTCTTGATTAGTCTTTCTTTTAAGATGTTGATGTGCGACACAATTTTTCAGTTGCGTGCACTCAGTTAATTGACATGTGTTGCTGGTTTTTTAAATAATTCTGGTATAACTTTAGTGAAATGAGGATTGAGATGTCAGTTTAAATTAAAATAATACTTGTTAAATGTTTTTCTTCACTCTAGTCACACCCTTAAACTTGTCCTAGTAAGAAGTTGTAGATATGAAAGTTCTTCTCATCGTCAAAATTATGGTAAGCCTAGAATTCTTTCAATTTTAATTTGCCATTTAAATGTGTTACACACAAAAACCATACACAGTATTATATAGTTTCTGATAATATAACATAATAAAAATCCTCTAATAATGACTTTTCTACCTCTCTAATAAGATCCACAATAACAATGTGGAACTGGTAACACATAAAGATATTCATATCATTTAGCAAAATGAAACACACCAAATGCATCCATAGCACTTGATTCAGTTGCCCAAGTTAATCTCATTCAATCGTTCACTTATGGAACAAGTCTGTTGGAAAGTTCACATATAGCGCTTGGACAAAGAAGAGGAGAAGAACACACATGCATGGGAGTGAAGACAGAGGCGGCGGCTTGAACATGGAAACAATATAATGGGTAGCAATTGATAGTGGGGAAGGTAGCTTTGCATATGAGATAATGAAGTCTTGGGTTTGGAGTAGACTATAGATACGTTGATGCAAACATTGTACTAACCAATAAAGATTTTAGCTGAACATTATTTCTAATTCTATTTAAAAATAAGTTGAATAACTTACTAAATATATACATCCAAGCAGCATTATACTAAAAAAATTGTAACCTTTTTAGTCCGACTTTTTTAGCAAACGAATTTTCCCAACTTTTGAAACAAAAAAGAGATCAACATTAACTCCACACTTTACTTCATTAATTTAGCCAACTCTTCTCATTCTAAAAGGCTCGATCCACATTGCTTGTTTCACGTCAATGATAATGATCCTTCACATGTCTCCATTAGCACTGTTCCCAGGTGGCATCAGACAAAGCTTCACTGTGATAATCATGAAGGGGATGGCAATCATATGGGGTGTGGGGCCGTGCGTGCAGGTATACAAGTGGAATGCCATGAGCATGGCCCACCTCGCTTCATGCGCCCGGCCGGCCCGTGCTGCGTGCTGCTGTTGGGGCCTTGCCCTACTCCAGCGTAGCCAGACACAGCACATGCACAAGCCTTTTTTCCCCTTTTGGAGCCTGCCGGCTTCTAGTTTTGTCCCATGTTCTCGTTGCATACAAGTGCACTACCCTGCTGCTACCTCTCTAGTCTCTAGCTTGATGGAAGAAAGCCCCCCCCCCCCCACCCCACCCCAAAAAAAAGGAAAGAAAGAAAGGAAACACGAGTCCAGAAACACAAATTGTTGTACAGGTGAGAGAAGCTAGTAGCTAGCTTCAAGACATGAAAGGATCCAGGATATCTAGCGTGGTCCTTAATTTATGTCTCTTCATCAAGAATAGCTAGATGGAGCAAGGTCTAGATTGCATTGGAGTCCCTAAAATCAAGTTAAGCCGGAGTAGTTCCTGCAAACCATGCATCAAGCTAATATTACTAAAACTTAAACTGTTATTTTAGATGCATCAACAATATCCTTTTCACGAGGGGTTAACTAGATTTCTTGTTAGGGGCGAAGCCAGATGGGGAAGTGTGACATATTTTCATGTTAGGTGTCAACTAAATCAAGTTAACTAGATTTTCTTATTAGGGGTTAACTACATATTTTCATCCATGATGATACATCCACCAGCAATAAGGTTGAAAGAATATATACTAATTACAGCTAGATCAAATAAGGAGTGCCATTTAAACTGTAACGGAAAACGGCTCATGTCCACTTTGCACGCTGAGTGGATAACACTACACTCTGCTTACACTTTCGTTTTCGCTTAAAAGGGTTAACCCAAGGTTGCAAGTCCTCTATATGATATAAACTAAATCTGCGTGAAATCTTAATTATTGGATTCTATATATGACTATCCATCCTATCCATCAATCCATATTCTTTCAGGATAAATTAATTCAACTCTCAAGTCGTCTCTAACTCCTGGTTACCGTGGAAGGTGGAAGTAAACTTTACAAACCTTTTGTAATCGCATGATGACTAGCACTAGAAACTTTGCATTTCTTTCTTTCTTTCTTTCTTTTTTGCAATATCTCACCTAGACTACATTGTACTAGACTAGCTAGTTGTTCCTTATGAAAAAAATTGTCAATATATAAAATGTACATGCATGCATGGAATGTAACATACATTTTCAGTACCTTTTAATATTTGCTTTAGTCCTCCCCTTTCATTTAGAAACTCTATCTATCAGGATCACTTTGGAATGAATAAACTTTTTTGCTGTAGGAAGGAATGTTTGATGCTCTAGTCCGGAACACTTACCATGATAGTATATCTTGTCCAATCGGTGCTCAATTTCAGTGTTGTGAGACTATGAGAAGATAGGGGATTAATATATCGAATAGATCGCACAGCATGGTAATATTAACAATAGCATAGTGCATATATCCAGCACTAGATCTTTGGTACTAGATACATTGACGACAGGAAAAAAGGTCACGATCAACGTCCATATAGACGATGAATACATGGGAGAAAAGGACGTAGTATATAGCACCGTTACAGTTAGCACATACTGCTCCCTCCATCTTAAATTATTAGTCGTTTTGTTTTTTCTAGATTCATAGTTTTTGCTATGTATCTATGTATAGCAAAAATTATGATTCTACAACAGCAAGGCCACAATAATTTGGAATAGCGGAAGTACTTATTAAGGGGATTTTGTGAGTATGAGAGAAAGCTAATCATAATTAATACCAGAACACGTGAGCCCAGGTGCCGGCAAAAAGAAACAAAAGGGATATAAAATCAGCATGCAAATGTATTGCCAACAAGGGATGCAAACAACAATATGATTGAAAAGTGAAGATCAGTGCACTCTAGCTCCATGCCACACTCATGAAGAAATGACCAGCAGCCCACCAATTCCATTCTCCATTATACCCCAGAGATTATACATGTACACCCTTATCACCCCAGTTTTATGAGAGGTTTATCATCAGTAATAACCTCTCGAATTCCCCGGCCCCCCTCTCTCCCTGATGATACATACGCGAAGTAAATAAAAAAAAACACACACACAAACATATATAAGGGATGATACATAAAACTCTCTCCCTCTCTTCCTCTCTTCTACCTCGGACATCTCGCCATGTTTCCAATTTTTTTTCTTTCCCTCATCCCACACCATTAGCATAGCAGCAAAAGAAAAAAGAAGAGCCATCATCTCGATCCATCTAAGTTTGGAGTGACTATATTTTCATAACTATACTAAGCATGCATGCTTGCATATTTCATGCTAGCATGGAGCTAGCTAGTAGCTAGATCGAGTTACCGCACTAGAGCGAACCTTGCTCGTGCGCGCCGCTCATGCGCTGCCTCTTGATGCTCCCGCCGCCGCCGCCGCCGCTAGACGAGGACGTGTCGCTGCTCGCCGTCTTGCGGTCCATGACGCCGCGCAGCGCCTCCTGGATCGACGCGACGAGCTCGTGCCTCCGGTGGTGGGAGCTGGCGCGTGCGCACCCGTCGGCGGCGGCGGCGTCGCCTCCGTCGTCGGCGTCGTTGTCGTCGTCCCCTTTCCCCTGACCCTCCTCATCGTCGTCGTCGTCGGCGGTGGTGATGAGGAGCACGTTGCGGACGCGGCCGCCGAGCGTGGCGATCTCGGCGCGGCGCGCGCGGAGGCGGAGCGCGGCGAGCGCGCGGGCGATGTCCGGGATGAGCCCCGCGCGGTCCTCGCAGCACAGCGACGCCCGCACGACGAGCCTCCCCTCGCCGTCCTCCCCCGCGTCCACCGCCAGCTCGTCGGACTCCGTCGGCAGCAGCAGCAGGTGCTGCCGCGCCGCCGCCTCCTCCCCGCCGTCGCCCTCCCCCGCGGCGCCCAGCACCGCCGACGTCTGCCGCTTCAGCTCCTTGACGTGCTCGATCACCTCCGCCAGCAGCGACGCCTTGTCCGTCTGCAGCACCACCGACGACGACGACGAAACAAAACAGAAGAAGATGGAGATCATTAGCCGCTCGACTTAACCAACCAATCAAATCGAGCTATAGCTAGCTTCCGATGCATGCGAGCACGCATGATTGCTACAGTGCAAGTAGCTAGGCTGCAGGTGTAGTGGAGGTAGGAGAAAGGGAGGCAGGCAGTGGCGATCGAGTGGCGCGAGAGCATGCGAGCATGGAGGAAAAGCTACAAAAATCGCGCGCGTGGGTGCAGCCTTGGCATGCGCGGGGGCGGCCGGCCCTGCCGCTTTTGGGGGGCTGCCTGATGAGCTCTGACACGAGCGTGCGCGCTTGTCTTGCACGGGCCGCTCGATGATCTCCCTCCGCAGGAGAGCGAGCGGAGCAGCAGGGGAGGCCGGGACCAGGAGGGGGAGGGCTCGGTCTCCCACCAGCCCAGAGGCTTCTGCGCCATTTTTTGCTAGCTAGCTAGCTGCCATGTCAGCTGCTGCTGCTGGCCTGCTGCTGCTACCTCCGATCCTCCTCTACAAGGCTACATGGGAGAGCTTTTCTCGCTTGGTCTAACCTATGACCATCTCATCTTGTCTTTGTCGTCTCCTAGCTTTGTCCTAACCTAGTAACCTGCGTGCTGATGAGAGACCCTGCATTTCACTGCACTTTTTTTTTGTAGGGATTGTGCCTAGATCCTGTGAAATGAAATAAGTCACTACTCATGTGTATCATCATTCATCATGGTAGCATATGGTAGTATATGTGATAGATTGTTCTGAATGTGGCATTTGATTGGTCAGGGAGGAAATTAAATGAGAGATAAGGCGAGGGGGGATTAACGATTAATAAAAGGGGATTTAGTTTCAAGCATGTATTATAGCTAGAGAGCCGGCCGGCGAGTGTCACTAGGAAGTGTCGAGAGAAACTGGCTAAGCTATTCAGGTAGGTAGCTCGGCTAGATTGCTCATGAGCTCCCTGCTGTGTTCTTTAGCTTATCTTAAGCTGTGTAGATGTGCTTGAATAGTTCCTGTAAGCAGCCATGGCGATCTTGTTATCGTTTGCTGCTGGATCTGATCGAATAATTGAACGGCGGGCGAGCAAGCCAAGCGGATCGATAATGGATCTCGCGATCGCGCAGCTCTGCAGGACCGCCAGCCATGTTCTAGGGTTTGGCCATGAACACGCGAAGACGAAGCTATAAGTGTCGTCGATCTGCACGCAATTAGCAAGCGGGCATATGCATCGGTGCATACTAGCAGGGTAACCTGATGATCACCTTGGTGGTGTTGGGGAGGAGGCTGCGGAGCCTGGCGAGGTGGCTGTTGATGCGCTGGCGGCGGCGGCGCTCGGCCTCGCTGTGGCTGCGCGAGGCCGCCAGCGCCTTGGCGTCCATGATCTCCTTGGCGGTCATCCGCTCCAGCTCCGCCTGCAGGGTCCCCAGCAGCCCGGACACCATCCTCGGCCCCTGCGGCGGCGGCGGCAGCAGAGGCGGCTCGAGCCCGAACACCCCGAGCTGGCCCACGCCGCCCCCGTCGCCGCCGCCGTACGCGCCGCCGAAGCCGAAAGCGCCCGCGGCCGCCGCCTCGGCGCCGAAGGCCGGGCCTTGATGGTGGGGGGCCATGTAGGAGAACCCCGGCGCGGCGGCCGGGCCGAGCCACGGGAGGAGGGCGGGGCCGGCGTGGCCGTAGTCGCCTCCCGCCCCCGATCCGGCGGCCTGCAGCAGGAGCGCCTCGTGGCTGCCGTGCACGCCTCCAGCAGCCTCCCACATCCCCGATCGATGGATGTATCGATCAGCAGCGAGCCCTCTAGCTAGCTTGATCGCCGGTTGACGAGGACGGAGGAGGAGGGCTAGCAAGCTAGCAGCTTTGGTGGATGGATTCTTGCGGGGGGCGGCGGGTGGCAGGCTTCTGATCTCTCCGGGCGGCACCGTGGTGCGAGAAGCTCTTGCTCGGCTTCTTCTTCTCTTTTGCCGGTCAAAGGAAAGCGTGGGACGGCCGGGTGGTGGTGGCTTTTAAACTGAGCGTCTGTGTGTCGACCTGCCCACTGCGCAACATCATCCGTGCGTGGCTTTTTGCGAGATGTGTCGTGCGTGTGGTGGCCTTTTCGCACCGGGGAAGGGTGAGGTGGTCGGCTAGTTAGTGGTCGAGACGGCTAGGGCTCGCTCGTGTACGGGCACTACGGCGACTAGACGACTACTTGAGGTTGAGGGGCATCCATCCCTCCCCGGCCGACCCTTCAAGTTATTCTTGAAAAGTTGAAATACATTGTCGGGTTTTTTAATACTTTTCCCTCTTCAGTCAAGGATTATCTGGTATCTGCATGGCTTGTGCTAACGCTACACATGATTTGAGATTATGCGTCCTGCAATAGAAAAAAACAACTCTGCATGTACATGTGACCACAAGGTTTGTCCTTAATCGTCCTTCGTTTAACTTATACTAGCATAGTACTCGTGCGTTGTTACGGGTAATATAACACACCTATATAATACCACCAACTTATGCTCGTTCACTCCATATGCATGTCGTGCCGCGATCGTGCAAGACACTGATTGTGCGGGCGGTTCAGATTGGGATCCGATTGATTTGTCCAAGTTACAATTAGAATTCGGATTGACGGACCAGGCTAGGAATCATTGCTTGCTTTAGAAATAATATATAGAGCTAGAGATTCTCTATTTCTTTTACATTGCTCTATTCGGCTGGCTAGTATGGCTGGTGTTGATTTGTTGTGAGACAAAAATAGTGCTGGCTGGCTGGTGGCTAGTGTTGATCTGATGTGAGAAAAAAACATTGTTGGCTGGCTGGCTAACCAGCCAGCGGAACAGAGCACACTACTACATATACTTGTCCTTTTCTGGAACGGGAAACTTTTTTTCAAGTATTCTAGTAAAAGCTGGGTGCGCCTTAATCTAGAATCAACGGGATTCATAAACATACTTGAACTAGAGAATAACCAATGATTCTTTTTGGGGGGCTTCCAACAAGAAGGTGTCGAGTTTATCCATCTCAATTACTATATATACAATCTATCGGGCTAGTCTCTGATAGATATGTATGATTATCTTAATTTACACCAAGTTTCTAAAAATATACATGTTCTTGAACCAACAGGACATTACAAAACCGGAATTAGCAAAAACACCCATAGCCACCTTCATCAGATGGCTCACTGCTTGCATACTAGTAACAGCGAGAAGGGGTCTGTGGGTGGGTGGTGGTGGGCTGCCGCGTGGGGGCACAAATTTAGAACTAGATTATACCCCATAGTGTGGCTAATGCACTTATAAAGCCTATAACAATGTTACATTAGCTTAGCCTAACTTATTAGTTGGTACAAAGAATGAGCGTAAAAACTAGCTAGTCCTTTTCTTGCCATTGCTAATTTGCCCCCAAGTTATAAATGAGTTACTTTTCTATTACCACTGTAATGTTTGTCCAATTCCTACAAAGTTTATGTATTTTTAATTTTATGGAATTAGATCCTTCCTTTTTATATTATTCTAACATTAAGCCATGTTGTAAACCAGACCAAATAAACTTTACAGATTAATGGAGTATTATTTATAACGCATTTATTAACATGGTTATAACTTGTAACACCCATGCGAAACTTATATATGAATCTTGCTGTAAGCATCTAGGCCCTCAAGGTATGTTTCGGTGATTAATGACAACTATTATTGTGACTAATGAGTTTGTGCAGCTTAATAGATCATTATCGCTCATTTGGTCATATGTCAAAAGAGGCCCCTCAATTTCGTTATTCAAAAAGGCGATCTCGATATTCAACTCAAATATATAACAAGACTAAGGATCTTTCTAGTCCTAAGTGTCGTAAGGTTGAGAAGGACACTTAGGTTAGTATATGTTTTATAGTTTTGTAGTGATCGCACTATTAAGAGGGGTTAAGGTCAAGTAACTTGAGCATGGACATGGTCATTTGAAAATGGATGCACACTATGGTCACTCAGGTTCCTAGAAGTTCAAATAAGTGGTTTTCAACTTATATCTCAAGAATATTTGGATTTCACTCAAGACTCAAATCAGAAAAGGCAAAATCAGAAAAAGTCTATACACCGGTTTAACCGATGCTTCCACTTTTCTATACGTCGGTTAAACGCAGTCAACAGAGTCTGGACAGGTTCTATACACCGGTTAAACCGATGTTGTTTGAATTAACGTCGGTGCATTAGTCCAGAGTTGGTTTTTCCAGGGCATTTCAAGTTCAATACACCGGTTAAACCGACGCTGTTTGAAATGAGACGTCGGTGCAATTGACCAGTGAGATGGGTTTTCTAGGGATTTCAGAAGTTGTACTCACCGGTTAAACCGACGATGATTTTGAGTTAACGTCGGTGCAGTTGTCCAGAGACTTGGTTTTTCAGTTGATCAGTGGACAACTACACTCACCGGTTAAACCGATGATACGTCGGTTAATATGCCCAAGTTGTAACGGCTAGTTTTCAGAAAGGGCAGTTTACATTCATCGGTTAAACCGACGCTGGCTATTGGAGGTACATCGGATTAACCGGCGCTAAGCAGTTTTCTGGCAGTTTTTCTCCAACGGCTCTATTCGTGTGAGCTGCCCATATATACCCCTCCAATGGGTCATTTTGCACTCTCTTGACACCAGGCTACATTCATACACTATACTTTTGTTGAGAGCCACCTTGAGCTTCATCATTCACATATTTGTTCATTCAATCAATCAAGAAGCAAGACTAAGGACTTGAGTAGAGAGAAGCTTGTGTGCATCCGTTCTTGGTGATCGGTTCTTGCTCAAGTGAAGACCCTAGCTTGTTACTCTTGGTGATTGGCAGCACCTATGCGATCTTGGTGATTGAAGGTGTTTCTTCCGGAGCTTGCCAACGATTGTGGGAGGCCGAAGAAGATTGTACGTGGCTTGAGCTCCACCACGCCGGGATGGTGAACGGAGACTCTTAGTGAGCGCCCTCGTCTCGATGACTTGGGAGGTGACAAGACTCTTAGTGAGTGTCACAACGTGGATTAGGGGTGTGTGCCAACACATCGACACCACGGGAAAAAATCTGGTTGTCTCTTGCCCACTCTTTACTTTCAAGCACTTACATTCATGCAATTATTCATGTGCTTGACCTTAGAGATCATAGCTTAGCTCTAACTTGCTTAGTTTCTTATCTAGTTGTATCTTCGTAAGCTTGTGTAGTTTGCTTAGCTAGCCGGTTGGTGAATTGAGCCTTACTAGTATTGCATAGGTTAAGGTTGCTTTACTTTGTTTTAGAAATTTGAAAAAGGCCCAATTCACCCCCCCTCTTGGTCCATCGATCCTTACACTTGCAAAATTAATTAAAAAATCGATTACGATAAATTTTAATAAGAAAGCTCTATTGATCTTCAAGAGCATTGTGTGGGAGCTGCACTCCTGAATTCTACACAGTGGATGCACACATTCTAAAAGCAAACAAAAAACAAGTCATGACCCGTTACAACAATATATCAGAGGGGATTGGGGAAATCGTGTTTCAAACAGGCCTTGACTCCTAAGATCGAAATTCCGAATGGAGTTTGTATTTATGGATCTCTCTCCTCGTCGGGTAATTTAGATATTGTATACCCGTAACTTGTAACACTAGGCACAAAAACAAAACAAGACACACATATCGATCATGGACGGGCCACGTTGGTGGCTTACGCAAATACAAGATTTAAATTATCTTAAAAAGAGTAAATCTCTATATTTATTAACGGGTGTATATATAGATAGCACTCCTTTTATTTGAAAGTGAAATGGCACTCTGTTTTCTATCTTGCATGTAACTTTGTCTGACTGGAAGTACTGTGCAGCGATCCTGTACCTACTCCAGGTTGCGTAGAATTAGGCCTGTTTAGATCCAAAACCCAAAATGTAAATTTTTTGTAAATCGCTTGTATGGTGTACTAAATGTAGTCAAAAAATAAATCGCATTACACAAATGAACTGTAAATCGCGAGATGAATCTAATGAACCTAATTAGGACGTGATTAGACACTAAATTGCTATAGTAATGCTACAGTAAACATGATCTAATGATGGATTAATTAGGCTCATTAGATTCGTCTTGTAGTTTATAGACGAGATCTGTAATTAGTTTTGTGATTAGTCTACATTTAATACTTTAAATATTGAAGATTTCCTTCCAAAAATCTAAAATGCAAATGATCTAAACAGACCTTATTATCGGTAAACAAGTAAAGCATGATGTGACTGATCTGTAGCTTGGATTCCACGTGATCTCGCCCATTGACCCCACAGCCAGACCTGGAGAGCAGAATGTAGAGCCGACCAAAGCAAGCTGGTCAACTGTTGTGGCTGGGGATCAAAAGTTGATAAACTGTTGGGTGTGTGCAGAAACAGAACAGAATTCAGAGTTCAGACAGGAAACACAGAAAGAACAGAGTACAAACAGTGGCGAGAGCAGGGTTGGGCGATCATCCTTGACCACGCCAATGGTCGTTCGGGGAATCATTTTGTTTTTTGGTCCGTGGGAAAGTACTTCGTAAGAAGAATAATATATTGAACGTTGAATGTATCGTCGATGTTTACAGTTACAATTTCTAAATACCAACTAGGACGCAAATATCTTAACAAGAGATGCATGATGCTTTCTAAAAAAGCCCTAAACATTAAGGCCCGGTTAGTTAGGAAAATGTTTTGGGCAAAAATATTTGGCACCTTTTCCAACACTAATTACGAGTATTAAATATAGATTAATTATAAAACTAATTACACGGATGGATATGAAATTGCGAGGTGAATCTATTACGCCTAATTAATCTATCATTAGAGGTTGTTTACTGTAGCACGCCATTGTCTAATCATTGCATAATTAGGTTCATTAAATTTATCTCGCGATTTTACCCGGGGTTATGGAGTGAGTTTTGTCAGTTATCCACATTTAATATTCCTAATTAGTGATCAAACGTTTGAAGTTACTATAGTGTGTGAAAAATTTTGAGAACTAAACGGGGCATAACTAGAAAGCGTGCTTTGAAACATGATTTTTGACAAACATTCATGGTCTCATAAATATAAATGCTTTAGAACTTTTGCTGTGACCCTGACAGCAAAAGGATGTTTCAGGGAACAAAAATAAGCTACATATGGAAAATACTGTTCACATCGGTGCATAATGGAGCCGACCCTAGTGGTTTATTTATCTGGGTCCACCTCTGGGCCTCTGGGGTGAAGGGAAGATTTCAGTCTACCTGTAGGAAGGAGATCAGAGATGTGTATGAACCAGCCAATTCAACTTGAACATGCATGTACAACGGCGAGCCGATGCCGTCGACTTGTCTCGAACCAAACAAAATACGTCTTCCGTCAGCTGCTTCAACGAAGAGAGAGAGGCGTCGTCGCCTCCTTCGTCGACTGCGGGGGCGCGTGCTCCGATGGAATCGACAGCTCCGAGCGACCGCTGCAGGAGCTGAGGCGAGTCGTCGCCGGCCGCAAGGATCGGATGCGCGGGCGGGAGCGTGCGCTGCGCCTTCGCTCGAGCTCCCGCTGCCGCTTCCTCCGTCGCGTGCCCGAGTGTGTCGCCTCCGCGCCGGATCTAGCCTCTCCGCGGTTGGATCTGCGAGCAAACGGCGTCCTTCCTTCCCGACCACCACGCCCGTCCTCCCGCCGTCACCACCGAGTAGGCCGCGAACCGACGCGACGCCGGTCCTCCCCGCCGGCCATCCTGTCTCCGACCGCCCTCCGAAGTCCGAAGCCAACGCTCGTCCTCAGGAGCAGGAGGCTGCCGGTGGCCGGTGCTGCGCGCTGCAATTCGTGGCCAAGCGCCTGCGCTATACTAGGTACAACAGCCACCTGTGATCGAAGCCGACGCCAGGTTCGTGGCCAGGCTGCCATCAACAACACCAAAGGGGGCTGAAGCCGACGGCCACACATCTTGCAAGGTAACATTTTCCTTCTAGTTTCTTTTCATTGCAATTTGCACTTGTGGTGGCTGTGAACTCCTGGTGATTGTTTGGATTTGCTGTTCTAGTCTGTAGTCGCTCATTATGTATAAATCTTATTTTGCATACAATTGTTTTCAGAGAAGTAGTCTATTTTGACTACATTCAGATAAAGAAAAGGAAGGCTGCACTGTATGTTGCTTTTCATTTTGGAGATGGTAGGTTATCTGAAATCCCAAGCTGCATATCTTATTTGGGAATATTAACATTGAACTAGTGCTCTGAATTTTAGTGTGTCTGGACTCTTAATTTCAGTATATGTGTGCTCTATACTAGTGCTCTGAATTTCAATGTGTTTGGACTCTGAACTAGTGCCTCTGTAATGTATGTTCCTTTCCTGAAAATTGAGGTTAGTTTCCTGAACCAGCTTTTGACTCACTGCATTTCTGAAAATAATTTGGTCACTTGTCAGTTGTATATAACCTGAGTTGCAAGTGATGCTTACTTGTATATTCCAATTCTGCCTAGTCACAATACCTGACTAGCAAGTGTGTCAAATTTTTTTTGCTTGCAGGGCTGATGTCAAAGAAGAAATTTTGTGCTGATAATTGAGGTTAGTATTCTGCTGTTCCCTCTGAATTGAGCTGGTAAGTGCTACTATCTGAATTTGGGACTTGTACTGATTTTGGGACTCACACTTACTGATATTGGTATGCACTTACTAATATTGGTATGCTATGTGCCTATGTTTGTATCAGATCTTCCAATTGCAGTCAAGAGATGAATCAAGGAACATGATCTGCCCATGCTACTTATGAATTTAGATTGATTACGGTTCATTTCTTTGTGATGCAAATGTGTTAGAGTATATTTAGTAGTTTAGATATTGTATCCAGACTGCCATATGTATCCCGGGGAGTCTTGCCTCCCAAGTCATGTACTCTTATATATACCGGCCGAAGCCTCAATGCAATACAACCATCCATCCATTACACCAATTCTATTCCCTTCTACATGGTATCACGAGACTAGGGTTCCTAATCCTAGACCTAGCTTCCGCCGCCGCCGCCACCGCCGCGCCCCCCGGGGAGATCCATCTCCGCCGGGGGCAGCGCCCTTCTAGATGCGCGGCCGGTCCCTCTGACCGCTGTGTTCGTCATCGTCCTCGAGTTTGCAGTGGATCCATCTGATCCCACCGCCTGTCGTCATGTTGTCAAGCTCTAGCAGATCGAAGACCTCATCGCTGTCCCGCCGGTCACACCCCTCCTTCACGCCGCCGGCTGGGCCCTCCCTTCCGCGCAGCCGTCGTGGTGGCGGCTACACTCCTCGCCGCCGATGCAGCGCGCCACCGTGGTGGTGGCCGCACCCTTAGTCGTGGTGGAGGAGGCCTGGACGGGTCCTCTTCGCCGGTGGCCGTCGCTCCGTCCTATCCGCGTCGCTCCACCGTCGCTTTGCCTGATCCGCGCCACCCTGTCGTCCGCCCACGGACCAACGCCGTGTCGCCTTCCCGATCGGTTGCTGTTGTTGTTTTCTTTTTCCCGATCTGTGATCGGGTTTGCGTCCCCATCGCCCACCGCAGTCGACTCGCGCATCATCGACATCGGCTTCGACAACACCGACTTTCTCTTCTCCTTCGACTGTGTTGCCGGCGTGGCCTGCGGCGTAACCGGAACGCCTGCCTGTGCCGCGCCCCCTCGTCTGCACGTCGACCTATGTCGGCTCGTCTTCGCCACCACCGATCGGGAGGCTCCACCTTCGACATCGCCTTCGCCATCGTTGTCTTCGCCTCGCACGCCGTCGGCCTGATCAACTGATCGCGCGAACCACCCTCCTGAGACGTTTGTCGTCTATCGCGCGATGCTTCGCCAAGCAAGAGGGCTGCTGCTGCGTCGCCTCCTCGGGCAGCAGCGTCGCCGCCTATCGTCGTCCTCGCCGTTGCATCTACATGCTGTCGACTCTATCGGTGCGCGTCTTTCGCGCATGGTCTTCGTCAAGCTGTACGAGTTCTTCGCCGTCTTCTTCGAGCACCGCCGCCGCGTCATCCGGATCACTCGGCCTTGTGCTAGAAAGTCTGGATTCCCCTTATCGCTTCGTCTATCACAACCACGTCGCCAGCGTCGCCATCTCGTCCCCGACTACTTCGTCTACTCCAGCAGCAGCAGGCGTTGGCGTCTTCTACCTCGCCTGCGACCGCCATGGAGGCCTTCTCTGTTGGTCCCTCAGCGACGGCGTCTGGTTGTGCATCCTCCCTTGCACGTCCGGTATTGGCAATACCGGTGCGTGCCCATCGTCCCCGATGCGTTCCCGAGCCTAGCAAACTCAGGCATGTGTCGCCCGATGGCCTGACTGCATCGACTTTGGCATCGCTCCCTCTACGACTACCCCGACGCGTCGCCATCTTCGTCTCCGGCGTCTTCCCCATTACGCCACCACCATGGCGCCTCCTCGTGCGCCCGCGGCTTCATGTGCAGCTACCTCGTCTTCGGCAACTTCGACAGCTCTACGTCGACCACAGCTACTCTACGCACGGCATCTTCGACCATGGCTCCTTCAGCTCGGCTATCTCGACATCAGCACAAAGGGCTACCATCCGCATGAGTTTCTCGCCGGTTCTCTCCAGTCGCAGCATCCGCATTGCGCCGACGCTACAACTGCGAGGGGATGTCAGTCCGTCGGTTCCTACCTTCGGCTTCTCCTCCAATCTCACCGTCTGCAGTGCTCCCGCTGTGACTGCGGGGGGATGTTAGAGTATATTTGGTAGTTTAGATATTGTATCCAGACTGCCATATGTATCCCGGGGAGTCTTGCCCCCCAAGTCATGTACTCTTATATATACCGGCCGAAGCCTCAATGCAATACAACCATCCATCCATTACACCAATTATATTCCCTTCTACAAAATGTCTCATCACATGTCATTTTTGTTGGTCGAAATGCAGTCTCCTTTATTACACCTGTTACAGACTGTCAGGTTCAAGTGTCAACTAAAAATTTATTTGTGAAATGGCTGCATGTATTCATGTGGGGTGGCTATTTACATTCAAGTATGGCTATTTACTTGTATGTTTGTTCGTGTGAAATGAAAAGACTAGTACTTGTATGGTTATTATTTGATATATTGTGTATTCTCTCATGTATGCAATACGATGGCTACAAAGATCATATTTGCACTAGATCATCATGATACATGTGTCAAAAAGTGAATTAAATACCTAGTAGACAGCTAAACAGACAACTCGTTGTACAAGCTGTCTGTTTAGCTGTTTGTATATGATAAACAGACAGCAACTGTCTGGACCTTTGAACATGCCCTAATATGGTAGGAAAAGGTATGTAATAAACTCCTACTTCAACACTCCCATCATGGGAATATTCTGTCAAGATCCAGATACAGGTAATAGGAATAGGCATCAGTTGTTTAATTTAATGACATTAACTAGGAGTTGAATTTAATTAATAGATCTGAACTTCGTACTATATTAACAGCACCACAAACTTCAACAAACACTTATTTCACTATTACCGATCAAAAACAATTTTGGACTCTTCATATTAATCCTCACACGACACACTATAAAATGTGTTAAATACTAAATTTCTCATAAAATAGCAATAGTTAAATATTATTTCTATGTTAATTAGAGAAATGTTATAATGATTAAAAAATAAGAGCCGTCCATCTGACAAAATTCTACGATAGTACTTAGGATAAAGTACCTGGTACTTCCAAATATGGGATCAAGTACCAAAAAGTGGGACTGAATGCTAATTTAATTTAATTTTTATAAATACTTTCATAGATCAATGGCTAGAAAAAGGTTTGAGGTAAAAGTACCTAAAAGTAACCGTTGGTACTTTACAATCATTGTAAAAGAGCTCATATAGTTATATTCATTGGATCTTTTAATTCTATAAAAAATTGCACACCTATATCATTGTATACAATGTCCAAAATAACCCAGTTCCTATATAAATTATCCATCTTTGTCACTATAATCTAATGCAACCCTATGTATAATGATCTAAATCAGCCACCTACACCATCATGAAAAATAATTCAAACAATACCATGAATTTGCATTTATGTTCCTCGCATGTCCCATTACTGAGTGCGGATTTACAGCCACACGATCAGTACCATATTATGATGTGTCAGATCTTGAGTTGTTGGATAGGCAATGAAAGGATGAGACTGATCCACGTCACTTCTGCCAAGAGGTTATGTGGATTAATTTCAGCCCTATGTGGTGCCAAATCCAACTGACACTGAGGACGGGCATATGACCCCCATGCTTATTAGTTGCTTCCACAATATTTTCGTTATTTGTTAAAAGTAACCCCTAAATTCACATATATATATCAATTGTTTTTGTCGATGCAAAGAATATCATAAATTCCCACTTCTAAATATAAGTATTTTTCTAGTACAGGAGCATGAATTGCTGGACTAGTCGATCGAGTTTAACACAAACATCTCTAGGTCTATTAGAAACAAATCAATCCAATACATAGTATTGGGATAGATGGCTATTATTATATTTTTTTCACTACGCTCCAAATACTTTGAGTCCTGATTGCTTAGGTTTCAAAATTTGCCCTACGAAACAATGGGCATGCCAAATTTATTTGCCAAAATGTCGGCAAGAATATCAATTAGTTGGGTGCCAAAATGTGATAGTTAAAATTTTGACCATCAGTTGTTTTGACGCCATAAGTGCCAAAATATGGATGAGCTGAACGTTGCCGATTTCAGTCATGCTATTTTTTTTCTTTGAAATTCAACCAAACGAATCTCGAAATTTATGTGGTCGCCCATATTTTAACCGGACACATTTAGCATCCAACCAATCAGCCTCTTTATCCAAACTAGTCCTCCAAGATTTAGATTTGGTTTGGGGGCATTATTCCATATTTGATATTTGGATCAGTAGCGCGACAGGGACCATTCCGCTGAGAATCCACAATGCGGGCATGCACAGGGGTCGGAGTCGGCCGGCCGGGTGCCGGCGGCCGGCGTTGACGATCACGGCCGACCCAAGGGCAGGCAGCCAGAGGAAGCCCCCACCGAGCCGACCGGCCCTGCCGAAAGGCTCGAGGGAGCAAGCTAGGCCACCCGGCAAAGGGCGTTCCCCCCCTCCGGCAGGGCCGACGACTAGCTAGATAGCTAGGCAGAGAGGGGGAAAACGAGGCGACATTGATCACGAACAGCAGAGGGAGGAGGAGGGGCAGCCGCGGAAAAGGCTCCATCTGATCAAGAAACCACGCGTGTTTTGTCCCTCTCTCTCTCTCTCTCTCTCTCTCTCTGTTTCGCGTGGGACAGGAGGGGGTGTGCCGCTTTTGTCGGAGCGCTAGCTCTCGCTCTCCCTCGGCTCGAGAACGACCGAATGATTGTGCCCTTCGATCTGCGGCCGATGCCCGTCCGCGTCGATCAGGACGCGTGCCTCGATCACTCCCGAGTCCCGACCCAGCCCTCTTGCAGGCCGGCGCCGGCGCCGGCGCCTCGGCGTGATCGATCCGGGCGGCTGACCCCCACCGCCACCGGCAGGCCGGGCGCGCGCTAGCTAGCTCTCGATCGCGGGCGCGACCCCCGAGGCGCGCGCGCGCGCGCTTAGATTAGCGGCGGGCGACGTGTGCTGCTATCCTTAGCGCCGCCGGCAGCGGGCTAGCTAACCGGCCGGAGTGCGGAGCGCATGCGCGCGCCAATGGCCGTGGCGCGCGCGCGGTGACGACGCGCACCGGCCGGCCGGGGTGGATGGATGTGGACGCGCGAAAGGGAATCGCATGGCGCGGCCG